>NW_018228702.1:240002-245480 GCF_001263595.1 Phalaenopsis equestris
CCCCCCCGCCAACCCCAACTTTTTCACAACCATAAGATTTACACTAACATGATATCAAAACAAATTTTCCCAATGATAATTGTATCTAAACCCTATCATGAAGTCATGAATTTCTTTTATCTATAGCCATAACATTGGTAAGTCCAGGAAAAGTTGATGTGTAAGATATATTGATTATAACTAAAAGTTTTAGCAGTTATAAATTTACTAGAGTGTTTCACAAAGCTCATAAGCATCCAAGTATGCAACATTATCCTTCTCATGCTGAAATCTTGAAGCTGAGAAATCAAAGACAAACATCAAGATCAAATGGAATCAGTAGAAAGAAATGAGAGGATCAAAAAGTGACAGTTACCTCAACATTATCTGACCGTGGATAATTATCTGTATTTTGCACGAAGTTTTGATCTTTGTCGAAGTCGTGCATTTTAATTCTTTGAGGCAATTTATTAGGTTCAAATAGAATCGTATTAAAAAAATCTGTTAAGGTCATGCATTTTAATTCTTTGAAGTAACTTATTAGGTTTAAATAGGATCATATTAAAAAAACCCTAGATTCCTTATGTTAATATTTAGTGTGTATCATTGTGATGGGCATGTTAAAAAAGCCTAGATTGCTTATGATATCCGAGTTAACCCAAACCACAATTGTAAAAATAAATATTATTGCTGAAAGTAAATAGGTGGTTACCATGACACGTTTGAAAGGGAAAAATACAACAGACAAAAACAAACACAACAGAAGTGTATCCCAAGGGAGGTGGAGGTCAGCTAAGTGGGTTTGAATGGAAAGGTTGGGGGGGCAGCAGATTCAGCAATTAAGTTTTCTGGAAGATAGATGAGGTGCCATAGATCTTGTAGGCAGCTGGAACAGCAACAAAACAGCAAAAGGAAGGCGTTGCAGGCTGTGACAAGAAAGGTGGAGGGGTAGGAAAGCTAGGCCGGTAAAGTGTAAGGCCGAGACAGTGGCTAGGAAGAGGAAAGCTGCAGTAAAACAGCAAGGGCAGCTAATCTGTGGCAGTTGGAAGGTTGTGGGCTGCCAGAAATAGTAAAAGGGAGGGCTAGCGGCTGATTCAGAAGGAGAACAGCAAGGATTGTGGATGGAAGGTGGTTGGAAAGAAAACTGCAGAAAAGAACAGCTAAATGGATGCTCTAGACGGACATAGCAAAGAAAGAGGAGTGGCAGCGAAGCCAGGGGTGCAGGGAAGGTAAGGTCAAGAATAAATACTCCCTTGAGAACGAGCTACAACAAGAGAACTACTCGACCCTTAAAATAAGGCCACTACCTCAGACGAGCTACAGTTGGAGCACCACCCGTCTTCAGATACGGCCCTAGCAAGGAAAAGTAGGGATGTCGATAACTGCCCAGAAGAAAAACACGATAAAACTCCTCTCTAAACCTTATTACAATGCATATATAGAAAAGAACTAGAAAGGAATGAAAGAAAATAAGGAAAGTCGCTAAAAATTAGAAAATAATAGAAAACGGGCAACTCGGTTGGGCTTTTTCGTTCTCGTGAACTGGTGCACACGCTCGGTTCGGCTTCTGTAGTTGTACTGTAGTATGACTCGCATAAATGGGGCTCCCAAGTAGCCCCCGCGGCAGTCTCCCGATTGGGGATGCTCAACCTCAATTATCAAAGCGTTTATCTTCTCATAGTAGTCAGGTCGGCCCCGTTTAAGGTAACAGCAATGTTGCAGGCTCCCAGTAAGTCAATTATGTATGTGATGTCATTCAAAAGCACAACATAGTAGAGAAATATCCATCTACCTTTGGAACAACTTGAATTGGAGCTACATAACGGCATAGATCTTCATGAGTCAAATCTCAAGCAACTAAGTTTATAATATGCTTTTCCCACTACTTGTACTCGGTTGCATGTATCTGGCAAACAAGTTTTTTAGAATGAATCAACTCTAGAATGAAATTTAAGGTAGGCTGGACCGCACTAAAGTATAACCACTCAAGAGAGGCATGTTCTTCTCTAATAGGTATTAAATCCCATTGTAGAATTTTCTTCCCCTCCAAGCTCACAAGACAATTTTCAAAGCAATGGTTCATTTCTCCTATTTGGTCATCTGTTGGCGACTATACTGTATAACTGAATCTAATATTTGAATAGCTCTATATAAAGTTCCTGAAGTGGCACAAAAAAGCCTTATTTCAAATATGTTGGACCTTCCTCTATAGGGACAACTAAAGGAGCCTATATATCTAAAAAGTCTAAATTTCTCTTATATGGGATTGACATGGCTCTGGTATCAGTTCCTCAGACTCAAGGTCATCTTGGACAACCACTGCCAATTCGGTTGGAGACTTCTTATAGAGTCAGCATGAACTACATGCCTCTTTCTCTCATCAATTTGAAGCTAGTACTCATTTGTGTCATCACTTTCTTCGGTGTCTACTGTGTCATTACCATTTATTCAACAATGTCCTCAAATGAAATAGATCATTCATCTGGTTATGCAATTTGATTCAATATGCTCAAATTTGTGGCACTTGACACCCTTCCTAGTTATGACAGATTTGAGAATGCGAGTTGGCTCCCACCTGTCCTCCACTCATAATTAATTACTCCTCGGGCTTAGTCGACTTGGAAGCTTCACTGGATGTACTCTTTTTGTAATATCACAGGATTGAACCCAACTTGTAAAATGTGGTGGTCATCCGCTAATGTTGTCTCTCCACTTTTGAAGTTAGGATCTACACATCCTATCTTTAATGAACTGGTAGGTACTAGCATCGCATTTCCCATCACCTTGAAACAATTACTGATCTTGTCTTTTCCCTCATGATGGTGTATATGCTTCATTTTTTTTCCATCAAAACAATGCACTCCTGTTTAACTGGCTTGAAATTAGTTTCACCATTCTGTCTAATGGAACATCCTGGTATTCGAAGAAAAATTCCACGATCTTGAGCCGCTCAATGAAATCATTTGGATCTTAGTAGTCATCAAAATGTGACAAATCCAAATTTACTTCAAAGTTCTAGCTTCTCAGATATTTCATGTCAAGTCTTCACAGTAGAGGTTCTTCATCACTGATATCCAATGGTGGAAGAGACTCACTCTATTTCTTTGATCTAGAAAGTTGCCAATGTAGCTACGGGCGACCCTTTCAAAATACCTCATCTCAAAAATGACAAATCTTTGTTGTAATTGGAGGATTTTCCGCAACACATCATCTATATAAGGTTCGTAAACATCCCTTTGTAGATTTTTCATAAACAGTATCATGGCATTTCCTCCCGTTTTGATCTTCGACAATTATCTCTTTGATGGCATGATTAGTGTTTGAGGTGTAGGTAGAGGTAATGTTGTGTGTGAGGATGGCTTGAGTCAAAAAGTAGGGGAAAATTTTTTTTTATTTATCTATTTTTTTTTAGTGGTGGAGGTGGGGTTTGGGATAGGTTTAGGTATTTCGGATGCTAGAAGCCTTAGAATAGGACTAGGGTTGGACTAGCCCTGATACCAAATTTAACCCAATCACCAATAAGAAAAGCAAATATTATTATTGAAAGCAAATAGGCAGATGGAGTTCGGCTAGGTGGGCTGAAATGGGAAGGTTGGGTGCTGGAGGGTGGCAACTTCAACATGTAAGGTTACTGAAAGATGGATGAGGTGCGGTAGGGCTTGTATGCAGCCGGAACAGCAACAAAACAATAAAGGGAAGGTGTTGTTGGCTGCGGCAAGGAAGGTGGAGGACTAGGACAGCAAAGGCAGCGAAGCGAGAGGCCGGGACAGTGGCTAGGAAGAGGAAAACTGCAGCCAAGCAGCAAGGACAGCTGGTCTAAGGCGGCTAGAAGGCTGTTGGCCTCCAAAAACTGGAAGGAGGGATGGTGATTAATACGGAATGAGGAGCAGGGATTATGGAAGGAAGGTGGCTGGAAAAAGAACTGCAGGAAAAAACAGCAATGGCGGCTGTCCTGGGCGGTTGCAATGCGAAAAGAGGCGTGGCAAGAAAGCGAGGAGTGTTGGAAAGGGTTGAGAAATGAGCTATAACCAGAGCACCACTCGACCCTTAGAAGAAGATCACAACCTTCGATAAGTTACAGTTAGAGCACCACTCGCCGTTGAATATAACCCTAGAAGGGAGAAACTAAACCGATGACTGTCCTGAATAAAAACATGAAAAAACTCCGCTCTAAACCCTAACACAACGCATATATAGGAAAGGAATGAAATGAATGAAAGGAAAGGAGGTAACTCATTAAAAATTGAAAAGAAATCGAAAACAGGCCGCTCGTCTCGGCTTTGTGCAGTTTGCCTGATCAACACAAGCGTTTTGTTTGGCTCCTGTAGTTGTACTGTAGCAAGGCTCATAGAAACAGAGCTTCAGGGATACTCCCACGTCAGCATTTGTTGTGATTTAGCAAGCGTCATCATTATAGGCACATTCAGTTGATGGAGCTTCCACTAAAGCGAGATCTAAAGAAGGGTTAATGTATATTCAGACCTTATATTTTTTATTTGCAGATAAGAAATTTCTATGAATCAAAAATTAAACATGACATCGTGATGCATAAACCCAACTTACTCCAAATGTATGAAATTTATCATTTGACCTGAATCATTTTTGAGAAATTTGTACATTCCATGAAATCAGCATAATGAAAAACTTAAAATTTAATGTAAATTGAAGTTAAAGCTTAAAATCCTGTTTTTTTAAGCAATTTATAACCGATATTGGCATAATAGCATATCATTACATGGCATTTTCTTATCCTTTCTAATAGCTAGCATAATTAGCATTCATTAAAAATCTAGTTATATTTCTTGAGTAAGCGTTGCTTATTTCTAAACAACTGAAATATGAATCAGATATCTGGCACATTAAGTTAGCTCAAAACAAATCTCCAGTTTAGCTCATGGTAACGATTGACATTTTAAAGAGAATTGGCACTTTGGATAAAAATCAAGAAAGCTCTACAGAAGGCTACCTTCTAATACTACACTGGTCTACACAAAAATATAACATCGATGGTTTTTGCCATACACACAACTTCTTAAGCATGCAAAGAAGAGTTATCCATTTTGTTTCGTGGAGAAGTATATTTTGTTTGAAAATAATTTAACAAAAACTTATCTTTTCTTTTATTTTGGTTGTCCACGAGTCGATTACGCTATCGGGCATAGGACTGCCAACAACCTGAGGAGGTTCGAGCCGACTACCGCTAGACTTATGTCGGTGAAGGATACCATATCCTATTGTTCATCAAATGCCTGGATCTTGATGTTATAGGATAGGGTATCTTTCCGCTCTATCTTCGGTGTGCCTTTATCATCAACACCGTACGCCCCAAAACGACTACTTGCGACCTTGCTTGATGGTTGCACCTATAGCAAAAGGCTATACGTGGACACTTATGCATCGTACATAAGCATCGAAAAAAAATCGAACCAAGCAAGGAAATAAAAGAACAAAAATGAGGTGAGAGAGAGGAGACACTGATCCATCTAAAACAACGAAAAA
>NW_018228702.1:246232-249276 GCF_001263595.1 Phalaenopsis equestris
TTAAAACCAAAATTTTCATTCAGCTTATGTTTCAAACATGAGAGGGCAGCAACATGAAGCAAAACCAAGCCTCCAAAGCAAACCCCAAAAAGGTTTAAAACCAAAATTTTCATTCAGCTTATGTTTCAAACATGAGAGGGCAGCAACATGAAGCAAAACCAAGCCTCCAAAGCAAACCCCAAAAAGATTTAAAACAAAAATTTTCATTCAGCTTATGTTTCAAACACGAGAGGGCAGCAACATGAAGCAAAACCAAGCCTCCAAAGCAAACCCCAAAAAGATTTAAAACAAAAATTTTCATTCAGCTTATGTTTCAAACACGAGAGGGCAGCAACATGAAGCAAAACCAAGCCTCCAAAGCAAACCCCAAAAAGATTTAAAACCAAAATTTTCATTCAGCTTATGTTTCAAACATGAGAGGGCAGCAACATGAAGCAAAACCAAGCCTCCAAAGCAAACCCCAAAAAGATTTAAAACAAAAATTTTCATTCAGCTTATGTTTCAAACACGAGAGGGCAGCAACATGAAGCAAAACCAAGCCTCCAAAGCAAACCCCAAAAAGATTTAAAACCAAAATTTTCATTCAGCTTATGTTTCAAACATGAGAGGGCAGCAACATGAAGCAAAACCAAGCCTCCAAAGCAAACCCCAAAAAGATTTAAAACAAAAATTTTCATTCAGCTTATGTTTCAAACACGAGAGGGCAGCAACATGAAGCAAAACCAAGCCTCCAAAGCAAACCCCAAAAAGATTTAAAACCAAAATTTTCATTCAGCTTATGTTTCAAACATGAGAGGGCAGCAACATGAAGCAAAACCAAGCCTCCAAAGCAAACCCCAAAAAGATTTAAAACAAAAATTTTCATTCAGCTTATGTTTCAAACACGAGAGGGCAGCAACATGAAGCAAAACCAAGCCTCCAAAGCAAACCCCAAAAAGATTTAAAACCAAAATTTTCATTCAGCTTATGTTTCAAACATGAGAGGGCAGCAACATGAAGCAAAACCAAGCCTCCAAAGCAAACCCCAAAAAGATTTAAAACAAAAATTTTCATTCAGCTTATGTTTCAAACACGAGAGGGCAGCAACATGAAGCAAAACCAAGCCTCCAAAGCAAACCCCAAAAAGATTTAAAACCAAAATTTTCATTCAGCTTATGTTTCAAACATGAGAGGGCAGCAACATGAAGCAAAACCAAGCCTCCAAAGCAAACCCCAAAAAGATTTAAAACAAAAATTTTCATTCAGCTTATGTTTCAAACACGAGAGGGCAGCAACATGAAGCAAAACCAAGCCTCCAAAGCAAACCCCAAAAAGATTTAAAACCAAAATTTTCATTCAGCTTCTTGGGCCGGCCTCACGAACGTGAAGGAAGGCTCGGGCCGTGCGGTTTAGGGATTTAGGTTTAAAGGAAATAAAGAATTGTATATATATATATATATATATGTATGTATATATATATATATATATATATAAAATTTCATGCGATTTATCCATGTGCGGCGCCCAAGCAAAATAGGTGTCCTTCCTAGGTAATTTCGACATTCCGAACGCTTTGGTACAGTTTATTTTGCCGTCAGAGGTCATTTTGACGAATTCACTGATTTGCGTGCCAATTTTCTCGTGTCGAAAGTATGGCAATATGGGTGTCCTTTCCTACCAAAATTGGTATCCCGGACGCGTTGGTGCAGTCCATTTTGTCGTCGGAGGTCATCAATTTGTCGTCGGAAGTCATCCGGAGAAGTTCGCATTTTCACCCGTCCTTTGAGCTTAATTGAAGTACGATTTCGCGCAATTTCGTGAACTTCGTGTACTTTGTGTGTGTACGTGACGAAAAAGTCGTGACGAATGTTTTCCTAAGGCTTGAAGTCCTATTTGGAACATTTTCCTTGAATCTACGTAACATAGCCCATAACCGCTCGTTCATAAGACGATGGTCTTGTGCCAAAGATGCTAGACATCAAAAGAAAATAGGAATTGGCTGGAATTTCTAGAAAGGTGAGTCTCAATTCTAGTTTTCTAAGATGGTCCATAGGAATTTCTAGAGCTAGAACCTAGGCTCTAAGGAGGAGAAGAAAAGACCTCACAAAAATGAGGTCAACAATCATCAGCAAAAATCATACACCATGGTACATCCTCTTGTAGATGTCCATTAAAACCATCCATAACTAAAGCAAAAAGATATTGGCTTAAAGTCGATCCCTGATGTAATCCAACAGAAATAGGAAAATATTTTGTCAATCCTCCTTCAGTTTGAACACAAGTAACAGCTCTAGTATACATATCTTTAATGACTTCAATATAAGTCATATCAACACATTTCTTCGCGAGAACTCTCCAAAGGATATCTCTTGGAACCTTATCGTAAGCTTTTTCTAAATCAATAAAAATCAAATGTAGATTCTCCTTATTATCTATGAACTTCCCCATCAAACCTCTCAATAAATGTATAGCTTCCATAGTAGACCTGCCAGGCATAAATCCAAATTGATTATGAGAAATTTTCGTGATGCATCTTAACCTATGTTCAATTACCCTCTCCCATAATTTTAAAGTATGACACATCAACTTAATTCCTCTATAATTTGCACACTCTTGTGCATCCCCTTTATTCTTAAAAATGGGAATCAAAACACTCTTCCTCCACTCCTCAGGCATCTTTTTAGTTTTTAAAATAATATTAAAGAGTTTAGTAAGCCAAGAAACTCCCAAATCTCCCAAATATTTCCACACTTCAATTGGGATATCATCAGGTCCTACAGACTTTCAACCCTTGGTTTTCTTTAAAGCCTCATCAATTTTTTTTTTACTAATGCGACGGTAAAAAGAAATGTTTTATTATTATTTACGATATTAACATCACTAAGGTCGATCGTATTTTCAGAAACTTCATTAAAAAGTTTATCAAAGTAACTCACCCACCTATGTTGAATATCTTTTTCTAAGAAAAGTACTTTTTGATTTTCATCTTTAATACACTTTACTTGAGTTAAATCTTTACTTTTCTTTTCTCTTTATTTGACTAGTTTATACATATATTTTTCACC
>NW_018228702.1:249806-278313 GCF_001263595.1 Phalaenopsis equestris
TGTGTTTTATTGTGTTTTATTAGATTCACTCTTATAAGTAATAAGATGCTCATCTCTTTTCTTGAATAAAGTATTAGTAATAACAAAATCATACAACAAACAACAACAACAACAAAACCTTAATCCCACTACTTCTATGCTAAGAACAGCAACCCTAGGGTTAGAGCATCTACCAGCGAACTTCTCCCGAGAACTTGCCCGAGAGAGAGAGCACTTGACGATGGACGCATCGGAGCCGAATGATAACGGAGTTTCAGCGACGACGGAGGGCGTGCAAACAGCATTACCCTTCTGAGGGGTTGGGTCATCATCAATAATCAGAAAGGTCGGAGCGGATCCTCTGCCCCCTTCAAGAGATATCATTTGTATTAAGTCTTCTAAGTCATTCCAAAATTTATCTTTAGACACTGTATCTAAACCTACTTGAGGAAAATCAAAAAGATTCACGTCATGATTTTTTTCGACAAGTTTTACGCTGGCTGTCGGCTACCTAACGCAACCTTCCACCTACTTTTCGCATCCGGATTTGGGACCGGCAATGGCAATGTTATTAAATTAACCCCACCATCGAAAAAACTTATAAAAGAATAAAGATATCGAACAAATCCAATCCATCACCAAAGAAAAGAGTCAGAAAGAATCAGAATTTATATCAACAAAGAAAAGAATCAGAAAGAATCAGAATTTTATTAGTTGTAGGAACAAGATATCAAACAAATCCAATCCATCACCAAAGAAAAGAATCAGAAAGCCCAGTTAGATTTCAATTCTGCAGGAACATCGTGCACGCAATAACCAAATGCAAGCACCTAATTGCAAACTTCAAAAGACCACTAGAGAACAGCAGCAAGAATAATCCCAGACACACCCAACCACTAAGTTCAACATCAAACATGTTAGAATAAATTAAAAAAATAAATAAATAAATTGAACAAAATTGGCAAAAAGAGCTGTAACAAAATCCAAAGCAGCCAGCAAAATATGAAAAAGCCGGCCTATATATGCATACAACATCAGTAAAGTGAAGCAAAGCAATTATCCCATCCAAAGAAATCATGATTTATGAAGAGAATGTGCAACAGAGTAGCCACATTCCAATCAGATAGAAGCAATTTCATTTCAAGCTCAACACGATCATTATTATTATCAATAGATTATTCCAACTATTTTTGGGTGAAGTATATGAGTTTTCACTCTTAATTCAATTCAAATTTTCAGTCAGATATACGCAGATGCTTGCACTAATTCACAAGCATCCAAGCCCAAATGTCCATTTGTTTAAACTATGTTGATTAAGAACAATGCATCATAATATGATCTTCTAAAATCATAAATAATACATACTGGATAAATCAGTTTTGCAATGGTCGCTTCATCCGTTTCAATAATTGCAGCAGCATCCAGTAGACCATTCTCAGAAAGACGTTGCATGGCACCTGGACTCCTAATGAAGTTGGTCAATTACAATAAAAAAATCATACTCTGTCACTGGATATAAAAAGAATGTTAGGAAATATAGGAATATGCATGAAAATATCTAGGAAAATGGTGAGCCAACCCTAATTTGTAGGAGTTACAGGAACTTGCCATGGTTAACTTCATCCTTGGTTTGGCTGGATAGTAGAGAAGACACTAAAACTGCAAATCTTCTTTCCTGGTATTAAGTGAGAAAAGTATTTGTAAGAAACTAGTAATTAATCATCGCAATATAATACTGAAACTGAGGCAAGTGTATCCCTGAATGAGGGGATTTTACCAAAACACTTTTTTATTAATTATGGATGATAATATAAATTTTGGTTTGTTTGGTTTTCTAGGCTCAAAATTAGACCAAAATCAAAGAAACGAAGCATAGCAAAATGTTCAAAGTTAAAATTGAAAAGAATGGAATGGAACCAACCCAATAGTATGACTGAATGAGTTCGGTTAGACCGTTGCTTTCATCTTATTAATACATGCATCACCCACAGAATTAGTTAATATAAATCTATTTTAATAGGTGGGTTGGTTAAAACTTCTTATTTATATATTGGTGCATGGAATTGATTTGCATGTTAAAGATGAATGATATATGTATTGAAATATTTAATAATGTAAATACAATGAGCTTAAAAAAAAAAATCATGTTATAGAAAATAAGTTGGCAATGATATGTTAATCACAACCTGAACAAGTGAGTCTTTATGAAAGCAAAAAAAGTTATCAAGTTAATATGTTCATAATGATATAAGAAAATAGAGTGACAAAAAAAACCTGATAAAAGTAAAAAAGTCATCAATATGTAGCCTTGCTAAATTTTCAACCCTATAACATATGGACAGATCTAATATATTCCACTACTATGTAACAACTTGGTGTTTCAATTTTTCTTGGAGTAAACTCCACCATTTTCGCACGAACAAAAACAAAGTCCTCGGAAGCCTCCATAAAGTTGGCATAGAATTCCATCACTACACCAATAATCACATCGACCGTAAAATAAAAACAAAATTTCCCACTATCGAGCATTGATTAATAGCTCGACTTCTCCTCCCGAATTTTTAAATCCACGATCCGGAATCATTTTTTTTTATTTTCAAGTAGACTATAATGAGCTTAAAAAAAATCATGTTATAGAAAATAAGTTGGCAATGATATGTTAATCATAACCTGAACAAGTGAGTCTTTATGAAAGCAAAAAGAGTTATCAAGTTAATATGTTCATAATGATCTAAGAAATAGAGTGACAAAAAAAAACCTGATGAAAGTAAAAAAGTCATCAATATGTAGCCTTGCTAAATTTTCAACCCTTTAACATATGGAGCAGATCTAATATATTCCACTACTATGTAATTACTAACGAACCTAGACATATAAACAAAGTATATAATAAAGTTAAAATAAGATATTTCATGTTAAGAAATAAATAAATAAGTAAAATATATATAATGATATGATTAGTCTCTTATATTGACACATGTTTATTTAACTAACAGTACAAATTATCATAGAATATTAAATATCTTAGTAAACTTTCCTACAGCAAAAACAACTTATTATTATGCCGTATTATTAGTCAATAAATTATTTTTACAATAGTTATATGTAATACACTATACTAGTATATGATTATGAATTTAATTCTTATGTCAAATTCATTACTAGAATATTATACTATTTCATTTTTTGTTAAATCACGCATTAAAGTTATTTATCGTGATGAGTTTACAATCTAACCTATCTTTTAGAGGCCTTTCTATGTATGCTTCTCCCTCAACATCAAAGAAAGTGTTTTTGAAAGGGATTTGTTATCTCAACCTTTATTAACTTCAGGATAATATAGTGACTAGAACGACTGTTATTTCTGATGATTCTTCTAATGTCATTTCATTGAGTCATATGCGGCTAGCTCATGCCGTGAGAGAGAAGGTTGAGTCTTAGCGAGAATAGAACATTAGTTAACTACCTTATAATGTATGGTTTTGATGCTAGATATAAAGCATATTACAGAATGTATATAAAATTTGGCATTCTACAAATGATCTCTGATGTCTATCACTCTATCAAAGTATAGTTGAATGAATAAGTATTTTAAAATGTTTCTGCTTAATTTGACTTATATTAATTTAGTGGATCCTAATTAGTTTGAATTTGTATGATCATGTTTGAGTCATTCACTGTTATTCTGATGGATAGAATTACATAATGGGTGTTGTAATAGATTCGAATAGTTGGGTTGTACCTGTACCTATTACACCTTATTTTTGATTGGGAGGAATCCTCAAGCTGCGTGACATAAATTAAATTTTTTTCCTCTCCCTTCATGTTTTCCTTATGCCAGCCCTTCATCGACAATTGAACAGCAAATCAACATTCCTCAGCTACCTTCGAGAAAAGTGAATCATTCCTCCCATCACCTTTGCAGCAACTAGACAACAAACTAACACTAGGGGTGTCAATAGGAGACCTAATACAATAAATATGACCAGCAAAATAAAAAAGATTTTGGTTTGGATCAATCCAAATATAATTATGGTCGATGTATAGATCGAAAAGAGAAAGGGAGTGCTCAAATCAACCTAAAAATGTGCACTTGCTTGTTTAATAGTGGAGTCCTTTATTTTCAATAAAAATTATATTTTATAAAAATTTTTGGATTTTTTAGTCAACGTTTCCGCTCATCCTATCCTATTTAATCAGTGGATTCTTCCTTTTAACTTTCTCAATGAAACTCAACTAAAATCATTCTTTGAAAAATTTTTTAGTGAATGTGTACAAATTAGGTCATTTTATCCTATTTATGTTGAGTTGACTGTATCCTACATGGCTCAAGTTCTTAGAAAAAGACGGAAAAGAGGAGCCAAACAGTTCTTAAAAGTTGTAGCTAACTAATACTGAGAAATAAGAAAAAAAAAAGGATAAGAGAAAAGAGAGCACACTAATGTAGTTTTATCTTCTAGAAGCATCTAAAAATAGATATTTCCTGTGGATAAAATATTGGTTTTTTCCCCTCTATATGATTCTCAAACTTTTCAATACATCACATTTTTTTAACTATAGAAGTTTAGGAGTTCTTTTGCAGCTAGATTGGTAGAGTCTAGGTTTAAGGAAAAATATTTCCTTGCACCATTTTTCTTGTCTGTGCACATGTATGCTTCTTGATACTAGATTAGTCCTTTCTTCCTTTCATGAAGATGTTAACTACGTCAATCCATGTCATATTGGTGTCTTGATGACATCCAGTTGTTTTGATCTATTGGCTATTCATCAAATTATACCCCAATAGATGTTTCGGCATAAACATGTTTTTTTATAAACATTACCTAATGTTGCATGACTCTATCCCAATCATTCATTAATCAATTTCTTGAGTAAGCTTGGTCGATAAACCAATAATAAATAAAGCTACAGAACTAAGTTGTTTACTAGTTAAAATAGTGTAGATTTTCATCAATAATATTGAGCTAGCTTCATTCTGCTTGATCCTAGATTATCCTGTAGATCACGTCCAAGGAATAAAGCGTTAGTCAGATGAAAGAAGAAAGAAAATTTAAACATTCTTTACATTTTTAGAGAGAATTTCGTTCAAAGTTCTCTTTCTTGAGAATGATCCTCCTATTTATAGTTCATAGGTTGGATCTGATAAACTACATGGTTGTTCTAATTTAAAAGGGGACGTTACTATAAATAATGAGTCATTAGATTTACATATTTGCAACTGAATAACATTTATTCTGATCTCATAACCGCTGTTAGCGCCGCTATATTTTTGCATTTGCCTTAAACACTGTTTTTCATTCGTAACTAGCCAATTTGGTTGCTTGGAATTCATTTTATCGGTCAGGATTCATTTGGTCGATCAAACAACCTTCGGTCGAATTAATGATCTTCGATTGCCCATTCTGTGGAGACCGAATGTGAAGGCACATCGTCCTTGAGTGGGATTATTTCATCGGGTATAGAGTGAATTAGAGTAATCCGACAAGCAACCAAAATTTGGTCTGTGTCTATACTGAAGAACCTCATTCTAAGCGACTACTAATTTTCATGATAGTAGTAGGTGTTGACACAACTGTGCGGTATTTGTTAGGTCGTTCATTATCTTCATTCGGTTAGCCTATGAGACCGACTGATCACATGTCGAATAATTCATTTCTTCACGTCTCCAATCACTTCTCGAGATTCGTGTATACGCCATTTATATGTACATAATTAGTTTTTCGATTCTCTTACTTCTTAGAAAGTGACAACTGTCATAAAAATAAGATAATTAAATAACGTTATTGTTCATATAATGGGTAATAAACATCATCATAAGTTATACTCCATTAATTTTTGTGCCCCTTTTTCCTATAAATAGAGCACCAAGTGTGTTTTTCTTTTTTCCCATTTCCCGCATTTTCTTCTGGTAAGTCGGTCACTCAAGAGAACAAATATGTCAGGTGCCAAAAAGATAGCGAGGAGGCCTTATTGAAGGCCTTTGGACTTCCTACTTCTATAACCCGCCTCGTAGATAAGGAATGAAAAAGGAAACCTGACAATTCCCGCTCAGTCCTTAAGAAAAAGGTGGGTGAAGAGATGCAACTGACTGAGAAGAGGAAAGGAGAAGAGAAGAAAACGGTCGGCGGAAAAAGGCCAGTAGAATGGGTACAACCAATTAAACAACCAACCACAAAACTGCCTTGTGTGGAAGTGATTGGTGAATCGTCTGACTCCGCACCACTTCTAAAAAGGAGACGGAAGGAAGGAAAGGTGTTGGACCCCTTTACCGCTCCGTCAGTTCAATTTCTCATGTGCGTGCCGAAAAGAAAATATAGAGAAATACAAATTCGGGGGGCGTGCTTTGCACATGAGTTTAATGAACCGAGGTTTGGTCTTGCCTAAAACGGTGGACAACTCGACTGCAATTTTTATGAATAAAATTTTTCATAATTTAGGATTATGATTTTTCCCGAATTTTGTGTCTAAATGACATTTTTTACGGAACCCAATGCGGTGCTTGGGCTACCAAAAGGAGGCCAATAAAAAGGATTGAACGGATGAAAGAAACTTTCGCATTTTCTGCTCTGACCTTCTCCGAGTCATTTTTCTTTTGAAGCTCGATAGCTCCCAAATACTCTCCTCAAATTTTTGGTTTGGTTAGATCTTCTGAGAGATCGATCCTCATTGAGTTTGAGGTTAGGTTACTGGACAAGACTTGTGTTTCGTATTAGAGCAAGTGGATGCGGAGGTCCGGGCCACTGACTACTTGGGTGACGATCTAACTTTCTACCAAGATCAATTCCGGTGCGGGCTTCACTACTATTATGTACCGAGCTTTGTTTGATCTTCAACTTTTATGGTGTTATCCTAGCCCAAGTAAAGTCGAACTCAACTGTTGCAGTGATGATATGTGTGACTTGTCAACGCAGACAAGGCGTCCCTTGGTTACGCAAATTATTTTCGCACATGTTTCTCTCTGGGTCAAGCCAAATGGGTATGTGGTTTTTGAGACTACCCGAAAGTTCCAATTAATTGACCTAGAGAAAAAGAGAGAAAACTAGAACCTCTGCTTTATTAGGGGTGCTATGATGAATGGGGCATCTCAACTAGAACAACCGGTGGCCCATACAAGAAAAGCAAAGTAATTTCTCCCTGGGTGAAGGCAATGGAGCAGGTAATACTTTGTCGGCAATTGTTAGTGGTTCAATATACCGATCCCTTAACAGTCAATCGGATTTTGAATCCCAAAAAATATGGCTCGATGACAGAAGAAATGTGGGCAGCTTCTAATAAGGCCGAAGAGAAGAGGCAACTTGATAAGGCCCCTCGGCTTTTGAAAAAGGCATTAAAGAAGAGGAAAAGGGGGGACGGAGAAACAGAAGAGGGAACAGAAAAAGTTGGCCCATCTAGGGGTAAAAATCAGGTGCAGAATTCGTTTACTCGGTTTCAAAAACTTATGTTATTATTCAGAATAAAATCACAAGCGAATTAATACTGATTGAACAAAAACCACCCCCGATCATCATAGGTGACTCGGGGGATGATGTGACTCCCTCCCTTTTTCTAACAGATACTGAATGTTCTTCGAGGCGTCTTTCAGCTCAAGAGACATTTTGATCAGCCTTAACAACAACAACAACAACAACAAAACATTTATACCACTAAGTGGGGTCGGCTACATGAATCCTTTTTCTCCATTGCATCCTATTTAGTGTCAAATTTTCATTTAAATTAAAATTTTCATTTAATTCTAATAAATTAAGATCATTTTTTATACAATATGCCCAAGTCTTCCTAGGTCTATCTCAGCCTTTCTTAACGTAAGTCAAACCTAAAACATCTACTCTCCTAATCGGATCATCAGATGGTCGATGCTTAATGTGACCAAACCATCTAAGACGAGTCTCTTTAAGTCTCTTTAGTCTCTTTAATTTTGTCCGTCACTGGAGCTACACTAACCCTATCACGGATATATTCATTTTGCATTTTATCGCAAAGTGTAAAGCCACACATCAACCTAATTATTCTCATCTCGGCAACACTTAACAGTTTTATGCTTCTCTTTTAAAGGCCAACATTTAGCGCCATAGGGCATTGCAGGTCTCACCATAATCTTATAAAATTTTCCTTTCAGTCTAAGCAGTAAGAGTTAACCCAACACACAATAGGCCCGAAGCATTCCCCCACTTCAACCAACCAACTTGAATTCTACTAATGACATCCCCATCTATATCACCATCACATTAAACAATAGGCTCGATAAATCAAAAGCGTTCACACTTTTTAATAATTTGATCACCCATAGTTACAATTCTGCACTAGAGCTACTACTACTAACATTACATTCCATGTATTCAGTTTTAGTTCTACTCAAACAAAGGTCTTTAGACTCCAATATAGACCTCCATAATTCAAGTTTTTTCTGAGCTTTCTCTCTCGTCCTATCCACGAGAAAGATATAATCAGCAAAAAGCATACACCAAGGAACATCCTCCTGTAAATGTCCAGTAAGACCATCCATAAATAAAGCAAAAAGATATGGGCTTAAAGTCAATCCCTGATGTAATCCAACAGAAATAAAAAAATATTTGGTTAATCCTCCTATTGTTCGAACACAAGTAACAACTCTAGTAGACATATCTTTAATTACTTGAATATAAGTCATATCAGCACCTTTCTACTCAAGAACTATCTAAAGGATATTTTTTGGATCCTTATCGTAAGATTTTTCTAAATAAAAAAAAATCATATGTATATCCTCCTTATTATCTCTGAACTTCACCATCAAACCTCTCAATAAATGTATAGCTTCCATAGTATACCTGCCCAACATAAATCCAAATTGATTACAAGAAATCTTTGTAATATGTCTTAACCTATGTTCAATTACCCTCTCCATAATTTTAAAGTATGACACATCAACTTAATTCCTATATAATTTACACACTCTTGTGCTTCCATTTTATTCTTAAAAATGGGGACCAAAATACTCTTCCCCCACTCCTTAGGCATCTTTTCGACCAGCCTAGACTGATTTTATTCCCCATCGAAAAGGGATGAGGCAAGCTGTCGGTCTCCACAGGTAAAACTTGGAGATGAACCTGATTGTGGAGATTCATTGGAAAGCACGGGAGACAGCTCTGTTTCCGCTTAGTTGGTCGAGCACAGGCAAAAGGGCAAGACCATCTCCTCCGATCCTTCTCTTCGAAGTCCTCTAAGAAGTAAGAAGGGGGCAGCATTCAACTTCAAAAGCACCGCCCAAAGGTTTACATGAACTCTGATTTGAGGCTTGCCTGGTCAATATTGAGAGAGTTTGGTTCCCCCTGAACTCAGCATCCGCGGGTTATGCTTCCACAATCGCAGACATTCTTTAGTCTGCTAGCTTGGAAAAGCATCCTGACAAACATTGGCCAGTCAAATTATGTTTGTTGCTCGATCATTATCAGCTCCTGTGTTATGCTTCTAATCATCATTTGACCTCAATTTACTTATCAATGAGAGAGAGGCTTGTCAAATTCGAGCCAAGAAGGTATCAGGAAAGAGCGGAGCTAGCAACCATGAGGCGACCGAAGCGGAAGCCGATCTGAAAACCGTTCATTTGGAGCTAGATATAGTATCCAAATGGATTTCAGCGGTTCAAGAAGAAAATGTTGAGTTGATCAAACAAATATCTACCATGACAACAGTCAAAGAGATCCTCGCTACTCAAGTGGAATACCTGGAGATCGGTCGCAAAATTGCGACTAATGAATTTGCTCGAGTGGGGATGGTCGAACCAAAATATGCCAACCTTGAAGACTTCAAGAAGCTTTACAACGCTCCCTCTGCTTCCGAACATTACGAGGAATCTGAAGGCGACAATGTGGTGAATGATAAATCGTCCAACACTCATCTTGAAGACTCGTAGATTCAATCACTTATTTTTCTCTTCTTTATTTTTTAAAAAAAAGGTGTGTATACTTGAAATTTGTAACAGACATCTACATGAATGAAACATAATATTTTTTACTGACTATTATTCTTGACTAAATAAGACGCAATGGAGAAAAAGGATTCATGTAGTCGACCCCATGTAGTGGGATTAAGGCTGTGTTGCTATTGTTATTGTATTATTCGTGATTATGTGCTTGACTGTGGTGAGCTTTTTATAATCATAATTGCTTCATTTAAATAATTTGTTTGTTTTTCTTCGAAATAAAAAATCTTCGTCAAATGCAATTTCAAATCCTTTGAATTTTTTCATGTTTTTTATTTGCTTTTTTGGTATGTCGTACTTTGTATCTCGGTAACCCTTCGTTAAGGTGTTTTTCAGTTGTTTCATTTGTGACTACGAGTGATAACGATTTTTTTTTGTCGTGCTCATTGCGACCAAGCATCATAATGTTTTTCGATCGTTTTGTTGAGATCAAGTGTCAGAATGATTTCTGATCGTCTTTCTGCAACCAAGCGTTGGAACGTTTTTCGGTCGTCTTGTTGCGACCAGACATCAGAACGCTTTCCGATCGTCTTTGTATAACCAAGCGTCGGAACATTTTTCGGTCGTCTTTGCTGCGACCAAGCATTAGAATGTTTTTCGATCATCTTTGTTGTGACCAAGTATCGTAATGCTTTTGGGTTGTTTTGTAGATAACTCAAGTTTCTAAGTATTTTTTTATTTTATTCAGCAAATTACAAACAGCTTTCTGAAAAAATTAAGTCAAACAATAATATTACTTCTCAAATTTGATCACAGATAGAAAAATAATCGTTTTGTTCATGGAAAAAAAATTTTGAGGTTGTCCCCACTTAATGTTCGTGAGAGGATTTTCCCCGTGTATGTCTTTAACTTGTAAGCACCAGGAGCAACTTTTTGGACGATGGTAAACATGTCAGTCCATGTCCGATCAAGCTCGCCGACCGACTGACCTCTTGAGGCTGGATCGGCCTCTTCAGATCTAGATCACCCTAAAAAAAGTATTTTCATGTACATGTTTGTTGTAATAGTGGTTTGCCTTCTTCATTTCCTTTTGTTGCAGAGCAGCATTTGTTTGAATTTCGTCTAACAAATTAAGAGCGAGTGAAGCTCCTTCCTGATTTGCACCTTGCCAATCAATGAGCTCCTCCTAGTCAAAAGACGTTGCAATGATAACTCTTTAACTATGATGATTATATTCAACCGATAACATGGTTTCCATTCCATGGGAAAACATGTATGGCATTTGTCCATGGGAAAACATGTATGGCATTTGTCCGATTGATTTTTATTGAAGAAGTTCAGACGGCCCAAAAGACTGAAGGAAGCATATCCGCCCATTTACCTTTTGCACCTTCAACATTCTTCCTTACCAAGTTCATGATGATTTTATTCGCAGCTTCAGCTTGACCATTGGTTCGGGAGTGATGTGGGGACAAGAAATTCACATTAATTCCTTGACTCTGGCAGAAATCTCTCATCCCTTGATCAGCAAACTGAGTTTTATTATGTGTAATGAGTATTAGGGGTAAGTCATACCCACAAAGTATTTGTCCAGATAAAATTTTCAAGCACACTTGTAGTGATTCGAGCAAGAACTTTAGCTTCTATTCATTTAGAAAAGTAATTTACAGCGACTAAATGAAATTTCTTATGTCCCCTTGGAGAATATCCAGTCCCCACACAGCGAAAAGCCAGGGATTAATAATAGATTGTAATTTATGAGCCGATTGGTATTGTAGTGGAGCATATTTCTGACATTGTTCACACCTTTGAGAAAACTGTTATGCATTCTTCAAGAGGGCTGGCCAAAGGTAACCTTATCTTTGTACTCGATAAACCAAAATTTCTCCCCTTGAATGGCTCCGCATTCGCCTAAATGTACTTCTAGTAGGATGTCTTCTACTTCACTCTCTTTAACAGCTTAAAAGCAATGATGTGATTGATCATCGGAATAATGTGTCCCCAATGAGAAGATATTGGGCGAATTTCAATTTGAACCTTCGTGGATCAGTCACTGCTTCAAGATTTTTTCCTGTTTGAAGTAGTGGAGGTAAAAATCTACCAATCCTTTTGTATCATCCGCTTCCATCTCCATTACTTCCGGCTCTTTGATGAACGGCTGAAGAAGCTTTTGGGGCTCTCCATTCCCAACGTACGTATTTTTTGAAAAGAGAATTGCCACTTGATTCTCCTCTCAACGAACATGTTCGATACGGAAGCTTATGAACTTACCAATTTCCATTTTTACTTTATTCAAGTATCTGATCATCTCATTTCGAGCTTCAAATTCCTCATTAACTTGGTTAACAATTAGTTGAGAACCAGACTTCACTATTAGCTGCAGTGTGCCCACTTCTTGAGCTAACTGAAGCCCAACTATCATTGCTTCGTATTCCGCTTGATTATTCGTGACAGTGGAAATAAGAACGACTGAATTATAAATATGCTCTCTAGTCGTACCTCTTAAAGCCAGCCTAATTCCTGTTGTAGTTTGGCCCAAAGCACCATCCCATGAAGGATCGAAACTTGCATTTCAACCCCATGCTCTTCACTCGATCTGCTCGATTCCGCGAAATCCAACAGGAAATCCGCCACAGCTTGAGTTATGATTGTCGTCCGAGGGATGTAAGGTCATACTCACTGAGCTCCACGAACCATTTTGAGTTATGATTCTCGATGTATCTGACTTCCAAAAGTTTCTTGACTTCCTCGCAAATTGGTTCGGCTAGAGTTGTCACTGTCAATGAAAGCTTCTGCTTTACTGATCGGGCAACTTAGCTGACGTTGAGTTTATCACAAGCAACGTCAATGGGAATACCAGACATTTCGATCGCCGTCCATTCGAAAACATCATAGTATTCCTAGAGAATCTAGATCAACCTACATTTGTGACCTGCAGCAAAAGTTTCATTGATTAGAAAACATTTATTAGGATCCTCTAGACCCACTGGGATTTTGACAATAGCTTAGTCAGTTTCAAGGCCTCCTTCTCGTTGGTGTTGTATGTTCAATGCTTCATGCTCCAAATCTCCACTTATAGTAACTATCACCTAGTCACATGGAAATTTCACAACTACGTGGTAAGAGAGGCCGACCGAATATTGCATTGTAGGTTGTTCGTGCGTCAACCACTAGAAAATCCTCCATATTGGTAAATCGATTGTCATCTTCTCCCCAATAACAGAGAGCGCTATTACACAAAATGCCTCCTTTCGTTCGCCAGTCGGTGCAATTAACTGATAGGTTGTCAAATTCATATTTTCAAACGTTGCTTGGAATAAAATGTTCCTCGAGCACCCAGTATCAATAATAAAATTGCCTACTTAGCATATGAACGGGCATCACGGCATAATAATTCCCCGATCAGCTTCTTGTTCGATCGACCCTAGCATATGAATCGCCTCCCTGTATAGCTGATAATACTCCTGCAATGTGAATGACATTGCCCCCCCCCCCCCCCCCCAACTCGCTTTCCGTTGGAGCCTTACCTTTCAGTCGAGTGTGAGCCTTTGAGGCTACAAACTCCTTGAGTTTTTCGGCTAGGGTCAGCTACTATACCAGGCTACGGAGGTAATTGCACTCCTCGATGTCATGCCCGTGGTCTCGGTGATACTTACAATATTTGTTGGGGTTCCGGAGGAAAGCTCCATCTTTAATGGGAGTCACATTTTGGAAATGCTCCTTGTCTTCTATTGTTTCTACGAGTTTCACCATAGAAACTCGAAGTAGTGTAAACCCAGACATGCTCCGGGTCTCCTATAAACTGGTCATTCGATCGGCTATGCCCGCATCTGTATTGTTCGTCCTCTTTATCTCTTCAAGAGGAGCAACCTCTCTCATGCTTCGGATGAGAACAATCTTTTTGTCTCCATCCATCATCTTTTGAATGTTTTTGCCCGACTGCCGATCTGATTTCTCACCTTTGAAAATCGGTTGGATCATATACTCTTCTACCCAAAAATATCGAAACTGTGGACTCTTCAGTTCTTGTGCTAAGGCTGCCTTGGCAACTGCCGGCTCCAGGTTCTGAACCTTAAGCATCTCTTTCTGAAACCATGGAACATATGCCCGTAGGTTCTCGTTCGATCTCTGTTTTATATACCACAAAGAATTTGAATTCTTGCGTGGTTTTTGGGCTCTATCAAACTGAGGCAAAAAAAACTACTTGAAGTTTCTCAAGGAATTAATAATTTCTAAGGGAAGCCCGTTGAACCACCTAAGAGTGGAATCTCTCGGTGTGGTATAAAACAGCCAATATTTTAATGCGTCGAAGATATTGAGAAGGTGGATTGCCGACTCAAATGACGCAATATGGTTAACAGGGTCGCTTCAACCTTTATATAGTTCCAAGGTGGGAACCTTAAACTTCTTCGGTCGCTTGGCTTCCACGATATGCGAGCAAACGCATTCTCCATCCTGCGATAGACTTTTATCGCTTCTGGTAGCGGTCCTTCCCTTTGCGCGGATCTGGCACTATCCTGGTTTTGGGACTCCACTCATTCGGCGGCTTGGGGAGTCTGATGGGCTTGAGGCTCAGATGCTGGTGGATCAGGTTGCGGGAGAGGTTGTGCCCTTCCCTCGAGCACCACTAGGGCCAGCTCCGCAATTTGTCCTGTCATCCGATCATGGAATGCCTGGATTCGTTGTTGTGTGAATTCCCGAAGAGACTCCATGTTGGAGGTTTCTCCTTCATGTGTCCCTTCATCCTGACGTGCCTCTCATCTTGTAGAAAGTATGATTACATGCTCGTCACACCTATTAGGATGTTGGATCCCGAATCGTCCTGTGAAGGACGCTCGAGTAAAAGAGTGTTAGTCAGACAAAACAATAAGGAAAAAAGATTTAAACACTCTATATTTTAATGAGAATTCTATTTGGAGACCTCTTTCTTGAAAATAATCCTCTTATTTATAGTTTATAGGTAACATTTGGCAAATTACATAGTTGTCTCCATTTAAAAGGAGCAGTTACTATAATTAATTAGTCATTATATTTACACATTTGTAATTGCATAACATTTATTCTGATCTCATAACCGCTATTAGCACTGCTATATTTCTGTAACTGCCTTAAACACTGTTTTTCATTCGTATCTGACCAATTTGGTTGCTTGGAATTCGTTCGATTAGCCATGATTCATTCAACTGACCAAACATCTTTCGATCGGCTTAATGATTTTCGATTGCCCATTCTGTGAAGACCGATTGTGAAGAAACATCATCCTTGATTAGAATTATTTCATCAGATAGTTTGTGAATCACCATAATCCGACAAACAACCTGCCTGAAGATAATTTCTTTTATATATGGAGCATCTTTTGATTTTGATTTATCAATTTTCATATAGATTGCCTCAAAACTTAATAATAAATGAAATATTTTAAGAATTAATAGATTTATTACTTTCCTTAAGCTCCACCAATGTCTTTAGTTTAGGATAAATATAAAGCAAAGAAAATTTAGTCACCAAATAGTATAGTGCCTAATTTATGTTTTTATCATACAAGTATCAAGTTTAAAAAAATAGAATTCAAAAGTTTGAAGTTAAGAGATAGAATTATGGCAACAAAATTCTCACATAGAAGCTTCATGAAAAAGAATATTATAATTAATACTAACGTAAAGACAAAAAGGTGTTAACAGAGGAAGAACATTTGAGTATAGATTTAAGTTTATTTATCTCAAAAAAAATTCATATGATTTACAAATTAAAGCTAATCTTAGTTGTAAAAATTTGCATGCTTGTGTCTAAAAGAGAAACCAAGAATAGGCTCTATCATGTTCTCGATGATGAAATCAAATGTTAACTATACCTTGGGAGGAAGGAATCTACCAGCCTTCTCACAACCCTTGGAATCTACTGGAGCATTTCCCGAGAACCTCATTTTCTTTATTCCATCAAGAACTATTTCCCAATTCGCTGGCATTTCCACTATGTCAAAAGAAATATTCACTCTAAAATGTATTTGCTTGCAAAAAAAGTATCCATGTAGAACTAATAGCCGTTTAGAAATGCATAGCTATGTAAACAAGAAGAACAGATCATGTTATGACCTCTTGAAGTACCTTTTGACCCAATGGAAATGGATTTCACCATCTTTGTATCAATATAAGCGATAATACCTACAAGGCAAGATCCAATGAAACATAAATCTCAATACAGCAAGTGAAATATAATAATGTAACTAATTTGATACTAACCATCAAGATGTCTTTCAACATCTTTAAGGTACTAAAATTGAAAGCATAAAAATGAAAAGCTAACATGAAGAAGAGTTACATGAATGTATGGTTGAAAAAACCATTCAAAGCATATGCCTAAAGGCATGCATCAGTATGACAACAACAACAAGAAGCCTTATCCCACTAAGTGGGGTAGCTACATGAATTCTTTTTCTCCACTGTGTCCTATTGAGTGCTATATTTTCATTTAATAAGTTACGATCATTTTTTATAAATTATGCCCGAGTCTTTCCAGGTCTACATTTGTCTTTATTAATATAAGTCAAATCTAAAACATCTACTCTCCTAACCAGATCATCAGATGGTTGACATTTAATGCAACCAAACCATCTAAGAAGACTCTCTAATTTTGTCCGCCATTGAAGCTACACCAACCCTACCACGGATATATTCATTTCGCATTTTGTCTCTAAGTGTAAAACCACTCATCCCTTAGCATTCTCATCTTGGCAACACTTAACACGGTTTTATGCTTCTCTTTTAAAGGCCAACATTCTGCGTCATAGAGCATTGCAGGTCTCACCACCATCTTATAAAATTTTCTTTTTAGTCTAAGTGGTATGTTTCTATCACGCAATAGGCCCAAAGCATTCCTCCACTTCAACAAACCAGCTTGAATTCTACTAATAACATCCCCATCTATATCACCATCACTTTGAACAATAGGCCCCAAATACATGAAAATTCTTTGTGGTTTAAGCCTCATTGGGGAATGCATGAAAGTTCCTTGAGGCCTAACTTCATTGTCCCCGATGAGGCTTAGGCTTTTTAATATAAGGCATGAGCATCGAACAGTTCTTTAAAATGAATTGTAACAAGTGTTCGACTCATATAACTTCATTATTGTTAGACTATGTGTTTGAATTTTATTTGAAACCTGATAAAATATAATTTGTATCTTGTTCAAATATTTTTTAAACTTGCTTGTTTGAATATGATTCATATATAGCTTAAATAAGATTTGAACACTACTTTTGAGTATGGTTTGAACCATGTTCAATCATGTTTCAAGTAAGGTTTGGATATGTAAGAAATATTTTTGAACCTTGGTCAATCATAATTCGAAACAAATTTGAATGTGGTTTGAATTGATGCTCTAATAAATTTCACACTTCCACTTTAAATAAATAATTAAGATTGACAATTACTTTTCCTATTTTTTGTTATTAGATTACGTGATATATGATGGCAAAGAAAATAAACATGTTAATTATGGCACATGATAAATTATTTTCCACGATATGAGTTCATTTATCTTTATGGTTCAAGGCTTAAGCCTCAAGCCATCTTAAGGATCACATTGTGCTTCACTCAGGATAAAACACCTGAATTTCCAATTTTCATATTTTAAACAATTTATAAATATGGTGAAGTTAGAGCATATATGTGGTTAGTATTTATGCATCACAATTTGGATGAGAAAATAGTTTAAAAATTTACCATATATTGATAAACTATAATAATAAAGTTAATGAATAAAGGATATTTGACTGAAATTTAATATTTACACTCGTTGAGAGCACAAGTTGCATGTTCCAAGTTTCCTTAATCATACTGATGCGGCAGTTCACATGGTTTACTTTTGTATTTTTCCCTTCCTAGATTATACACTGTATATTTGTTCGACTCCTGCAATCTTGTAATGTGTAGCCTATAGAACAAGTTAGACTTCTCTATTCTCATTATTTCATGTCGACTGCTTTTGCCTTTTGTGGATATTACCTTCTAACATTTAGATGCAATCCTCATGGGGCTTTAATGTTTTTTCTTTTCTTTTTTCGGGATAGGTACATGCCTTGTTTTGCTTCTTTCTTATGTGGCATTGTCAGCTTCCCATATCCTAGATAATTTACTATAATAGAATCAACAAAGTAAACATGAAAGAAAAGCTTGGAATTGGGTATATATTCTTATGCTCAATAAATCAAAACATGTAATTTTTAAATAGATACTGGGGAATTCTAAAAATTACAAACTTTGAGTATTTTAGGGTTGTTAAAAATAGAACCCCTAATATGTATATCATGATGAATAATTCAATAAGAATCCTATTTTTTTCTCAAAGATTGGCATTACTTGGATGTGACTCCTTCAAGCACATTGAAGAAGTTCACCAGAAATTTCAAAGAAAGCTTTCTCCTAATATTGGTGTGAGATCTGATTATTTGATTTTGGATAAATCAAGCCTTTGGCCAAATCTTGGATAATTATGAGAAATTAACATTTTTCGGGTTATTTGAATTATAAACAAAACCCTTAAGACATTATAATGAAATAATGAATAAAAAGTTCGGTAAGTTCCATGGAAAAATTTCTCCCTTGCTACTGTTTGGCTTGGATTTTTATGACTTTTATCATTTTATTGTGTTTAAATATATGCAATTTGTGCTGGTTTGTGTGTGTAACTATGATTTTGTCAAATTTTCTATAATTTGGTTCTCCTTTTTGCAATATAAGCATAGATCAAAGAACTACGTTTATTCTTTCTTTTTTTTTCCCTGTAAATTTCATACTTTGCTTACCTTCAAATTATTATTTTGTGTGGGTTGCAAGTGTTTAAAGATTCTACACCAGAATAGACTAAATATTTAACTAAACTATGGGTTAGTCAACTATAAAATTTGACTTTGGCATCTTTTTAAGCAAATCTCATTCGAAGTTTGCATTAAGAAATCCTAAACCCTCAGGTTTTAAACTTTGGTATTCAGGTAAGAAAAGGCTAAGAGTCGCACTAAGAAAAGGCTACGGAAATTTATAGCTTAGGTTTTAAACGTTGGTATTCAGATAAGAGTCGCACTAGAAATGGTGTAAACTAAGAGTCGCACTACGGAAATTTATGGCTTAGGTTTTAGACTTTGATATTCAGATAGAGTCGCACTAGAAATGGTGCAAGTGTAATTATAGATAAGAATTTGAAAGATAATGTTGTAAAATTAATAGAATTGGAGGTAAAATTATAGCTCTTAAAATTGTTGTTGATACTTTTTAATATTATAAGTGCATATGCTCCTCAAGTAGGTTTAGATATAGGTTCTAAAGAAAAATTTTGGAATGACCTAGAAGAATTAATACAAATGATACCTCTTAAAGAAAGAATTTTTATTGAAGGAGATTTAAATAGACATGTCGGAAGAGTGGTAGAAATTTTTAGAAATATTTATGGCGGCTACGGCATTAGGGTGATTAATGAAGAAGGTAGAGTCATATTAAATTTTGTTTTAGTATATGATTTTATTATTGCAAATATTTTATTCAATAAAAGAGATGAGCATATTATTACTTATAAGAATGGATCTAATAAAATATAAATTGATAATTTTCTTATGATAAGAAGAGATCGTCGAGAATGCAATGATTATAAGGTCATTCCAAGTGAGAATTTAAGTACTCAACATCGGCTATTAAATATGAATTTTAAGATGGAATTGTAAAATAAAGAATACTAAGAATCATTATTGTAGAATTAGATGGGGGCGCCTAAAAGACAAATAAAATTACCTTTGAGTAAAGTTCAAGATTTCAAAATTTAGGATGTTCATGCAGAAGCAAACTCTAAGTGGGATAAAGTAACAAACATTATTAAGCAAATGACAAAAGATGTAATTAGAGAATCAAAAGGAAAAGTTTATATAAATAAAAATAGTTTGTGGTGGAATAACAATGTGCAAGAAAAAATAAAATATAACAATTTATGTTATAAAAATTGGTTTAAATATAAAAGCTTAGAGAACTGGGAGATATATAAAATGACCTGTAAACAGTCAAAGAAAACAATCTGTGATGCTAAAAATTTTGTTTTTAATGATTTTTATAATAGATTAGATGTCAAAGATGGTGAAAAATATATGTATAAACTAGACAAAGAAAGAGAAAAGAAAAGTAAAAAATTAAGTCCAAACCCTAATCTTTTCAAAATGCACGTGGGACGGTTCTATCGCTGCCTTTGATCACAGGAGAATCCGAATAGACGAAGTATAGTCCTAAAACACTAAAATGGACAAGAAAAGTGTTCTATGTAATAACTAACATCACCCAACTGTGAACTCTTCCGGGTAAGGTCGAATGAATACCAACCCCAGTTCCGTGCTTAAAACACGTACCGGGAGATCCTAATGGATGCTTGGACTAGGAAGACTGTGAATGACTGAAATATAATCTTATAGCATCAAAGTGAGCATCTATTACATGTGACATCAAAAATGGATGCCAACAAAATGTATCTAAGAACATAAAAATAAACTTTTAACAAACCTAGTAGAATCAACAAAATATTATAGCTCACAAGAAAATATTCAATTTCCAACATAATTGAAAAGACGAGATAGCAAGAAACAATTCTGATATCATTTTTATTTATCTTAAAAAACATCATATGATCAAGTTCCATATAATTTATTTATGATGCATTAAGGAATAAAAATATGTTGAAGTTATTAAATATATGTAAAACGAAACACCAATAAGTATTAGATGCAGTTGCTGAGTGATAAAAAAATTTTTAACTATAGCAAGATCACATCAAAGATCATCATTGACCTAATATCATCGTATATTGATGATGGAGATACTTATAAAAAGACTCGATTTGAGATATCTTAGGTTGTATTTTTTTCAAATGGCATAATTATGATCAATTTACAACCACTAAAATAAGAAAATTAAAATAATGAAAAATTTATAAAAGATACAGACCTTAGAATTATTAAAAAAAAAGACTAGGTATGATATATGCAATTTTAATAAGCATGATTTTAACAATCACCCATCAATATTATTATAAGATAAAGCCGCACCTAAAGTAGGATAGATTTAATCATTTTAGATCTTCTATACAAAGAAATAAAGATAAAGATGAAGATAAAATTAATTAATTAAAATTTGATGTTTAAAATCCCTCAAGAGTGTTATGAAATAAGAGAATATCAAGAGCCTTAAAGTTAAATTTTATAAAAAAGTTCTATAAAACTAAGTTTTATAAAAAAGTTGATAGCTAAGTCGGTGTTGATGGAAAAAAGAAATGTAAAGAAGGATGTATGGTAAAACTACAAAAAAATAAAGGAATAATTATATTAGAAAAACGGTTGGTATGACGCTATCAAGGAAAAAGAATTCAAAATAGACATATGTGGTTTGGAGATATATAATGAAAGGCATAAAATGACCCATTACATAGGTATATTAAATTTATATCATGAGAATAGAAAGAAAAAAGGATAAACGAAAAGTAACATGGATAAACATTGTTCAAAATGATTTAGGAAGAATGGGTTTTAACGCTCAAGTAACATAAGTGAATGTAAAAGGAGAATTTATGAAGCTAACCCTATGCAATTGGCATAAGGCTAATGATGAAGATTAAGTTAGACATACCTCCTTTTACTTCCTTGGATAAGGTTTCTAGAACACGGTTAAGACTAAAATTGGATACCTATTTGTAGCATTTGTTTTGAAAAAGATTCTTATAGATGGATAATGACTAGAATCCATGCATTTTAAGGGTGCAATTTTATGCTATTGCAATAAAGTTATAAAGTGAAGCTTGATGATGCATAGCCCACCACTCGATCAAAACCATAACAACAAATCAACCACTCCCACCCCACCGGCAAAACACACACACACAAGAAAAAAAAAAAAAAAGACAGTGAAAATATGCTTCTAAGTATTGATTTCACCAAAATAGTGTGAAAAGGAGGGGAAAGGGTTATGGGCACTACTTCTACACACAGTAAGATAGACAAAGGAATTAAAAAACTATTGAAAGCTTCATCTACACATAAGAAACAAATTATTACTTATGATGGTTGTAGCTGGAGAAAATTCACTTGTGTTTCACAAGCATCAATAAGATCAAATGCTGAAAAACAGAAGTGCTAGTTAATAGGACATCATTACCTGATTTAGAACTTTCAGATGCCTGGACTGGATTATACACAAACTCTTCTATATCTGGCAACCTATCAGACTACAAAGTGACGTCAGTCAGACAAGAGTCACATTTCACATTTTCATACAAATCCCAGTAAATTAAATCCTCAAAAAGATCCAATGAAAAAGTTTTAAACAGAAGGGATAACCACCATCACAACAATAAATTTCCAGACGATGTATAGTAGACTTCATTGAAAGAAAATTCCTGAAAAATTTCTTGTGACAAAGAATCATGGAAACGAAATGGTGAGGTGTTTGTCTGGCAACAGATGAGATTTACTAAATCTTAACGTATTAAGATTTAGTAAATCCCGTAAATCTAGATTTACTAAATCCTGAATGGGTTTAATCTGGATATTTGTCTAACAACGGATTTACTAAATCATGTATATCCAATAGAATTATTTGGCAATTTTTGCAAGGATTTAATAAGTTTTTATAGCTATTAGAGACAGTTGGAAGCCCGCAGAGTTAAATCTCAAGCCCTGCAATCCATCGGTTCATGGGATTTAAGATTTACGGGATGTACAGCCAAAATCCACGGAATCCAGATTTACAGCATCCGGGGTCCAAAATGGCAGTCTGGCAGGATTTCACTTAAATCCTGCATAAATTTTGGGTTAAATCCATTGCAAGGCACCCCCTGAAGTAAAACTAGTTATGTAATTTTAAACTGTTACGGAAATGCCAAGAAAAAATTATCTTGTATGCATAGTTTACTTCCAATATTCCCCCAAATCAAACAGCTACAAATATTAAAATATACAATTCCAAATTCAGCGGAGACCTGAGAATGTAGGATTATGAACTTACTTTGGGTTCGGGTGCTTCCCTTCCTGGAACATCCATGGTAACCTCCACCATCCTCCTTCTGCTGTTCCTCCTCACGCGAGCTCGAATAGGAAATTTTGGGGCCCCTTCAGAACCGAAAATAAGTAGGAAATCGTTTTAGAGAAATAACCATTAAAGATACGGACTAAAGAAATCAGAAAAAGTGAGCAAACCTGGAACCGAGGTTACGGTTTTGGAAGAAAGTGGTCGGGACATGGCTCTGGAGCTAGGCATTTTAAGGCCTTTTCTTGTAGAAAGAAAAGGGACCAGAGAAATCCTACAGCAGGCGAGGCAGTGCGGGAAGAGCATTTTAGAGGGAAACAGAGGACGGGCAAAATAGGGTCGTTACCTTTTCTTTTCTTTTTTCTTTTTTTTTTTTGTTACAGAATAAATCAATATTTACCGATCTAACACTTAAAACCTTACACCTAGGCGAATATCTTTTTTTTTACGGAAGATGTCAATATTTGCCGATCTAACTCTTATAGGGACTCAAATCTCGTGGCTTGAGATATACCTCGGAATGGTTTATTAATATTCAAATCTCGATAAAAATTTATTTAAAACTTTAATTTTAGTAAATTTACAATCAAACTGACTGGTTCGACAAGAAAAATCTAATGTTACCAAAATTGATTCAATCTGAATCAAATCAACCTCAGATCAAGTTAATAAACCACTCTTAAAAGTTTTTTGGTCATATTTAAAAGATTAAACAAATGTCAAATCTAGCAAGCCTATAGTCGAATCAGGTGTCTCGACAAGACAGATCTAACGAACTCAAAATTGTTCAATTACGACATCATTAAGGAACTCAAATGTTCTTCAAACGCCGTCTGATTGAATAAAGCTATCCGGACCTTCCGATCAAAATGGTTCATATTTTTTAATTAATTGCACCCGGAACACTATAAATAAAGTCTCACCCCTCTCATAGGGGGAGCTTGAGACTTCAGAGAGATCTTAAATCTTTGAGAATGAGTAGAAGTCCAGCATCACCCCTGTCATCATCAATCATGGTCGGTCGCTGATCCCGATATTTTTTATATGTAAGGATTTATGAAGTTGACACCACTAATTGAGATTTTAATCCCCGGTAATGACACAAAAAACTTGATCACAAGCAAAGTAAGATTTCAATTATATTTTTAGGGAGTTTATGCAAGTATACGTATCGTTATCAAGTAATATAGGGCTTTCTGATTAAGCCTCGACTATCAATCCCACGGAGATTGTGGTTAATCACAGCGGCTTTCACAAGAAGTTCTAATTTAGAATAACAAGCCCTAGCTTGGAAAGTCGATAAAGGTTTGTTTTTGATTATATCCTAATTTAGAATAATACGCCCTAGCTTGGAAAGTCGATAAAGGTTTGGTTTTGATTATATCCTACAATTATCACTACAATATTACTTCTACTTCTACTTCTAAACTAAAATACTTGGTGATAAACTAAAATACTTGGTGAAAATCAGAAAGTGGAGTTTTTTTAATATAATAAAAGTAATCTTCCTCATACAATGAAATTAAAGACGTGTAAAAGTAAAACAAGTAGCGAGAGAGATTATGACAAATAAAAGCAGTTATATTTTTCACCCTTATTAAAGATGTTATAAAGAACATTGGTTAATCTAAAGTTTGAATAGTTCTGAAGATGGGCTAGGCAGGGAAGATACTAGCTCTCACTCTAAAATTCTCTCTTATCCATCCACCTGGAGACTAACATCTCGCATCAAAACCTAAAACAATAGACCAAATTAGGGGCTTTAGCCTGTCACTCTAAAGTCCTCTAAATCTACACCCATCAAAGATTATATCAAAGATTATTTCCTCAAAGATTATTTCCCTATTTATTTGCACTTAACCATATGAACAATATTCTCATCCATACAATCTCATGTGATTCTACCACAATTGATTGAGACAACACCATCACGGATCTTACATGCTCTCACACTCACAACAGATTTTAACATTTAACATGCAAGTTGATCAAGTTTACATGTAAATGAAGAACAAGATAAAAACATCACAATATATTCTCACTCTACTCGTCAACCAATCAACAGGGCCATTAGCCTTCCTGAAGGTGAGAAATCACAATACATTCAACTGAGTAATGAAAAATACTCACTACACTTGGAAAAACAGCAACAACTTTTCATTGAACAAAACTTTGAAACAAAAAAAACAAAGTACTAGATTCAAATAAAAATATAATAAAAATACTTATCTTAGATGGAAATCAAAGATGGAAATCAAACTCAGATGGAAATCAAACTCTCCTTGTATATAAAAAGCAATCTCCTTACAATCCTCTCCATGAACAAAGTGAAAATAAAAGAACAAATCTCTCACTCTCTCTCTCTCTTTCTTTGTCACATTTGCGCCCCACTTGGGGCTCACGCCGCCTTCTTATTCTTCTCCAAGTCTTCTTCTCCTCTTCTAATTAATTCTAGAGTCTAAGAGTTATTTTAAAAACATTTCCAAGCCTTCTTTATAATTTTCCAAGAGACGCTTAAGTGTCTCTTCAAAACTGTCCATGTTCATTGAATCTTCCAAATTGTGCCTCTATGCCTCTTCAAAACTCCATATAATCGCCCCAAATTCTTCTAGAAAGTCCATTTTATCATTTACAATGAATTTCCCAAGAGATGCACGAAGCACCGCTTCAAAAATCGTCCAAATCTGACATATATTCTAGAAGATATGTTGAAAACTGTCATCGGTGCCTAAACGTCTCGGTGCCTAAACGCCGTTTTTGGGCGCTTAAGCGCCCTCTTCTCTGTCTGGTGGAGCCTAAGCGCCATATTTGGGTGCTTAGGCACCGGCCACTGACAGCGACTTTATATATGCTTAAAAATATAAGTAACTAATATTGCTGCTAAAAGATTTAATTCCTCAGCAACTGTACCAAAATTTAATAACAGTTATAGATTCGATAAAGATGAATGTAATAAATATTCAATAATTATAAAGTCACACTTATCAACGCAAGTATACATATCACTCAAGTAATATAAGACTCTAATGGAGTCCTAAATATCGATCCTACAGGGAGTAATATTAGAATTATGAACTAAGATTTTAGAAAAGCAATACTTTAATCGCAACAACGAAATTCAATTTACTTATCTGTCACTAATAGGCAATTGAAATCAATATGTAATTTTAATAACTCTTAAATAACTAATTATACTAATGAGGTTTTTAATGTGATATTCAATATATAAGAAAGCATCCTTCTCCTTGTCAAGAAATTATAGTGAATGGATAAAATGAATCAGTTTAATTTGTATTGTGCCAAATAGGAGCATACATTTTCTTTACCCTTTGGTTCAGGCATAAAGAACATTGACTAATCTTACGCTTGTTTACTGAATCTACGGCTATGGGAGGATAACGGCTCTCACTTCGGAGCTCCCACGTTCCCCTCACCTGAGGGCTAACATCTACACATCAGCACCCAAACGATAGGACCAAATTGAGGATTTTAGTTTGTCACTCTAAAATATCCAATTCTTCGCTCTATACTTTTATTTCCCTATTTATTTTCACCCAACTTCTAAGGGATTTGACCTCCCTGAATCTTAGATGTAATCTTCACTTTAGTTGTAAAACTCAATATATTTTAACAAATCAATTGGCCAGATTGAAAGTAAATTAAGATGAAGTGAAAATATCATCACAATTTCTTTAACTTTTTCATGGCTTCACCAATTCAAATTACCATTTCACAAATCTCAAGACAAGGAGAAAGACAGAGAAAACTACTCAGATCTCATGGGAAAACACAACAAAACTCGGAATTCATATATAAAAACAAAGTCATACAAACTATAACAAAAGATAAACTTATCTCTAATTTCTCCCCAAGAAAACTCCTTGAAGTTCCTCTAAATCTCTTTCTTTCTTTACAACACACAGAATTCCTCTTCGAAGCGGCAAGGAGGAAGAAATCTCTCACTTTCCCTCCACTCTTACAATCTCTCGATGGTTGGACATAACTGCCGATCTCGCCGTCGGCGGGCCTTCTAAGTGAATTAATTATGGAGTCTCGGCAAAATCTCGCCGTCGGCGCCCTAGTTCAGTTCTTCGCATTTTGGTCTTTTTCACTCCAAATTCACTCCTTTTTGCATCTTTTTGCTCCAATAAACCTAATTCATCATTCCTGCAACAAAACATCAAAAATACCTTTCTTTAAAGTGCAATATCATAAAAAACAGTATAAAATAAATATAAAAATTTCAACATATTTTCCTTTGGTCAAAATCCCCCAAACTTAACTATTATTTGTCCTCGAGTAATTCTAGTACTACATAAAAGTTATGATCTATTGTAGTAAAGTTTTAATTCAAAAATACTATAAGTTTGACTTAGATAAATATCATAGTGAGATTTTCAGAAAAAATTCAAGTAATTAAATTAATTATGTAGCTACAAGATTATCTAGTCATCAAGTTTAAGAGTTCTAGTCTTCTATTCATTTCAAGAATGACTATATGTTGCGATATTAAGTCACTTAGAATATCCAAATGATAGGAATTTCATGGGAACACTACTAGTAAAAAATCTAATCCATAAATATAAGTTCAAAAATATATTTAGGTTTTCCCTCTAGGTAGGTTCAGTGAAGCCAAGTTTTAATTAGGCATATCCTCAAACTTCTCCTCACTTCCATAATTTTTTTCTTTCTTTTCTCTTCTCTTTTTCATTTGGATTGCTTTCAATGCTTTTTTTTCTTTTCTTGTCAGGGATTGTTTTCAATCCTTTCTTCTTCCTTTTTCAAGTGAGGATTATTATATCTGGATAGTCTTTAATAATTTTGAACATCACCTTTCTTTACCTAAATTTAAAACTCAAAGTATTCATTTACCTTATAAATATTTCATAGTTTTTACATCATTGAGCCCCAATCTTTTCTTCTCAAATGAATTTCCAGATTCTTAATACTTCAAAATGTAGTTTCCTTTACTTTAAATAGTTAACTATAATCTTATTCTCTTATACTAAATATCTTAAGTTACAAAATTAATTTTTATTACAAAAATATTTCTTTAAATCTACCATAATATTTAAATGGTCATAAAATATAGTTACCTAAATTAAATTCACTATATAAAATTATATAAATAATTTTTGAAAATATTTAAATAGAGGACATCTAATAGTTAATCTTTTTCTTCCCTCCCCCAAACTTAAATATTTCAATATAAAATAATATAGGCGGAAAGAAAAACTTTAAATATAAATCATACCTTAGTATTTTAGGCACTTTCATCATTCTGAATTTTTTGCAGTCCTTCTCAAAATTTCTACTTCACCTGGTTTGTAACATTAGGAGCTTTCTACACATATAAATCATTAGAGAAATTTTTGGGTAATGAAATTTTGAAATAAGTACAAAACTAAAACATTAAACAAACACAACATTTCCTTAACACATCCACAATACTAAACAACACAATTACAATTAAAATGCAAAATAAAAATCACATTACAATACAATTTTAACAAATTTCAACTACCACCCCAACAACTATAACAATAATTAAAATTGTCCAATTACAACATAAAAATAAAAATGA
>NW_018228702.1:279173-280182 GCF_001263595.1 Phalaenopsis equestris
AAAGTTGATCACATCATTCAGGGGGCCTTCCAGAGTACTAAATGAATCATAATGGCAGCTATAAGAGTCTAGGACTTCCTAAAAGGTGTTAATGCAGGCGACATTAAATTCAACAGGGAATCCTCACACTTGAACGATTCCATCTTCAGAATAGAATATGTTGGCATAGAATTCCTTCACAATATTTGCAACAGCCTTATTGGTGGTGTAACAGAAGTTTTCCTACCTTCGCTCAGCAATAACTCGTTCAATTTCTCCTCTCGGACTTTCAAAAACTCGATCTTGTATACACTTGTTTCCTTCAAATACAAAAGTAAATCTTGATTGAGCCTTCGCATTGACGAAGCGAGACTCGTCGAACTCAAGTCGTCTCTTTTGTCGTGGAGCCATTTCAATTTAATCACAATCATAGAAAAATTTCAAAATATACTTCAAATATTCAAATAATGGCTTCTAAAAATAATTCTAAGAGTTCAACACTAAATTCCATGAATTTCTTCCCAATATTTTCTTCACACTCTCAAAATTTTTGGATCTCCTCAATGTGGAAGAAATCCATGATGAAAATCAAATATTTTTAGTTTGGAGTGAAGCTCTTACCTAGAGATGATCAAATTTGGTGAAAAAAAAGCCTTGAAATCACCCCAAATCCAAGATCTCTCAAGCCCTAGGTCGAAAATTACGTTTTTAGGAGGAAGGAGATGATGAATAGTGGCGGTTGATTGGTCAAAATTGTGGTTAAAAGTGTTTTTTCGCGAGCTCGCCATCGGCGGGGTGTTCGGCGCCATCAGCGCGCTCTATTGAAAATTAAACATAACTCTCAGGAAAATTTGGTTGTCGGCGGTGTCAAGGGCGTTGTCGACGGGATCTATTGATTTGGTTCAATTTCTATTAATTTGGTTCAATTTCCAAATTTTTGCGATTTTGATCAATTTCAAGCCTCAACGACATCCATTCAATCATTATAGACATAATTTTAGGTGATTAAATGATGCACGTGGTGATTAAA
>NW_018228702.1:280274-284217 GCF_001263595.1 Phalaenopsis equestris
TAACACACTTAAGTTTGGTATTTTCTCAACCTCAATACATTAATTGAGCATCGCAATCCAAGCCACAACACTCAAAACGCTGAAAACAAAACATCCTATGCTTAGTCTCAACTATATAGAGATCTTAAAGCATAATTCTAAAGCAATGCAAATGTAAAGCCAAATTACACACATAAACATAAACAGACAGGTAGTAATATAAATCTACTATTCATCAGATTTAGTACTAGATTCTCCTCTGAGATCACCATTGATTGCACATGAACGAAAAGGTTGTAGAATGGTCGGTATGGAAATTCTTCAATAGAATCCTCTTCTATCAATTTCATCCTCCTCATCAGTCATATCAAACTATCTTCTAAATATGCCCAGAGTGATCAAAATGCTCTTTCATCCTCCAGTATAGATTATCAAAAAAATCAGAGATATTTTTAATTGCATTCATGACATTTTGTACCTCCTTCTCCAATTTCTTGATTTCATGCAGGATCACCAGAGTCTTGTCAGGAACTATAAATTGGCAGTGAATTCTAAGATGATTGATCTACTATAATAGTCATGTCATTTTCATCTTCAAAAGCTAGGAATCTCTCAGTTGGGTCCAAAGGCTTCCAGGATAGAAGTACCTTTCCCAATTTTTGTAAGACACTTGGAATTGACTGCAAAGTGAGAAAATTGTGGAAGGGTGCCCAAGCCCATAAGTTGATCCATGTACGATCAGGCCCAAAACCGACTTAACAATTATTGATCCAATATCAATTGGCAGTCCCCTTTGGATGCAATAATTCAGAATAGTACTTTCTTTAGAAACTTTACTGATCTTCATTGTCGGTAACAGTTTTTCAGAAATGAACAAGTGTCAGTGTTTCGAAACGGGATTTAGGAGTTTCGCAGAAAAACTAGCATACCGTTTTCTCTCATTTCCCAGTCTTCAGTTTCGTCCGTTAAATACTGGTAAATCTCATTCATCTGGTTTCTTGTCGGGACGAAGTTGAAATAGTGGCACACAGGAACGTTCTCAATCATGCATAATTCATTGATCCATGCAGGAGTAAAAGTGATCCATCTGCCTCGCACATAAATGACGCATATGTAATTTTAGAAATTTAGCTTTAATTAACATTTAGGCTTAATTTCCTTTACCACATGAATAACTGACCGACTTTTTGTAAATCGACAAATACAAGAATTTGATGGTGCTACTAGAAGATTTTATTTCCAGCAACGGCGTCCAAATACTTGATCGTGACTTTATAGATGTGTCTAATTTTATTAAGATATATAAATATAATATTCAATAATGTTAAAGTCAAATTTGTCAACGCAAGTATATGTATTGCTCAAGTAATATAGGGCTCTAATGGAGTCCTAAATATTGATCTCACAGGGAATAGTTTAGAATTACGGTCTAAGACCTTAGAAAAACAAGACTTTAATCACAACAATGACGTTCAATTTCCTTATCTGTCATTAATAGGCAATTGAAATAAATAGATAATTTTAATAACTAATAAAAAATAATTGTGATATTCAATATATAAGAAAACATCCTTCACTTTAGTTGTAAAACTCAATATATTTTAACAAATCAATTGGCCAGATTGAAAGTAAATTAAGATCAAAGTGAAAAGATCATCACAATTTCTTAAATATTTTCATGGCTTCCCCAATTCAAATCACCATTTCACAAATCTCGAGACAATGAGAAAGACAGAGAAATCTACTCAGAACTCATGGGGAAAACACAACAAAACTCAAAATTTATATATAAAATCAAAGTCATACAAACTACAATAAGTAAATAACTTATCTCTAAGTTCTCCCCAAGAACACTTCTCGAAGTTCCTCTGAATCTCTTCCTTTCTTTACAGCACACATAATTCCTCTTCGAAGTTGCGAGAAGGAAGAAATCTCTCACTTTCCCTTCACTCTTACAATTTCTCGAAGAAATCCTCACAATTGTTACACACTAATGAAACCTCTCTAACCTCCAGAGCCTCTAGACTCTCACCTCCTCTAGGCTCTCTAGGCTTCAGGACTTCCAAGACTTCTTAATTTTTTGGCCAAAATGTTCTTTTAAAGTTGTGGATGAGCTTTCCCAAGAGTTACCTAAGCATCCCTTCAAAATTTGGCCTTATCCAAAGCTTGAGTAGGCATAACCGTCAATCTCGCCATCGGCGGCGTCGAGGGCGCAGTCGGCGGGCTTTCGAAGAATTTTGTCCTGTAGTCTTGGGAAAAACTTGCCGTCGGCGGGGTCGAGGGCGCCTTCGGCGGCCTAGTTCAAATCTTCACATTTTGGTCATTTTCGTTCCAAGTTCGTTCCTTTTTGTATCTTTTTGCTCCAATGACCCTAATTCATCATTCCTGCAATAAAACATCAAAAATACATTTCTTTAAAGTGCAATATCATAAAAAAAATAATATAAAATAGGTATGAATAAAATATGTATGAAAATCTCAACATATTTTCCTCTGGTCAATAACCACAGCGGCGGTAGTATAGCACAGCGCTTCCCATCTTCGTCGCACTATCATCTCTTCAATTTCCATCGAGGGATTATTCAATCCTCGATTTCCTCGATTTACAAATCCTCGTTCCTTGATCAATCTTTTCTTCGTCAGTAACTTGTTGAAGATTCGTTGTGCTTCGACACTAATAAACTTTCGCTGATTGAACACTCGCATTCTAGGATTATTAGGGGAATTGGATGCCATAGGAATGAAATTGGTGGAGTTTCACTTCATTTTTGGGGGAAATATGACTTTAGGAATCGAATTTGAGAGTTTAAAGAGGTAACTCCCGCCAAAAAAATGCCATTCAAACACCAAAAACCGCCATCTCGTCAGTCTCGCCATTGGCGGGGTCGAGACCTCCATCGGTAAGCCTTCTGTATTTAATTGCCTGAACTCTCGGTAAAAACCCACCGTCGGTGCCCAAGGCAAAAATCGCACAGTTTTTCTCTGGTCCGAATGCGTTCCAATTTTTCTCTATGGATCCAATTTTTATGATGATTCAAGGGTAAATAAGAGTTGTAGAGCTCAATACTACCACAAACTAACGATAATTTCAAATAAAAGCTACTATAATTGTAGTAAAAATAAAGATAATTATGGGTTGCCTCCCATAAAGCGCTTGGTTTAACGTTGTCAGCCCGACTTATTCAGGTGTTATTCAGGTTGACTAATCATTAAAACAATCATTAAATTTGGTCTTTTACCCTCAAAATACGGTTTTAATCTATGTCCATTTACTTTAAATCTATTTCCAGTTTTCTGATCTTCAATTTCAACAGCTCTGTAAGTATAAACTTGAGTCACAGTAAAGGGTCCTAACCAACGAGACTTCGATTTTCCAGGGAATAACTTCAACCTAGTATTGTAAAACAAAACTTCTTGTCCTGGTTCAAAGTTCTTCTGGTTAATCTTTTGAACACGCCATAACTTTAGTTTCTCCTTATAAATTCTGTCGTTATCGTAAGATTCATTTCCTAATTCTTCCAACTAATTCTTCCAATTCATTTAATTTTTACCAGCATCTTTCAAATTATAATTGAATTCTTTAATCGCCCAATATGTTTTATGCTCCAATTCTACTGGTAAGTGACAAGTCTTTCCAAAAATCAGCCTGTAAGGAGTCATTCCAATAAGAGTTTTATAAGCAGTCTTGTAAGCCCATAATGCGGTATCCAGTCTGGTGGACCAATCTACTCTACTAGAGTTTGAAGTCTTTTCAAGTATTTGTTTAATCTCTCTATTAGAAACTTCAGCTAACCCACTGGTTTGAGAATGATACGCAGTAGAGATTCTATGAATAATATTAAATTTTTCTGTCAATCTCTGAATGTATCTATTCCTAAAATGGGATCCTCTATCAGTGATAATCATTCTAAGCATTCCGTATCTAGTGAAAATATTTTTCATTAAAAACTTTGAAACACTTTTA
>NW_018228702.1:284577-284891 GCF_001263595.1 Phalaenopsis equestris
AAATATGCTTTCGCTTCATGAATGAATTTTCTTTGTTGTTGCAGTGTCAGCATAAGTGGCAAAATATCACTTACAATATAGTTAACAATATCAGCATACCATAGTATTTTCCACTCATTAATATTATAAAGTTGTTCATCAGGGAAACTGTCTGTAATTTCATTATCGGTGTTAGATATATTATGATTTTCTAATCTTGACAAATGATCAACAATTTGATTATCAGTTCCCTTCCTATCAATAACCACAAGATCAAATTCTTGCATCAAAAGTATCCATCTAATCAACATTGGTTTGACATCCTTCTTTTGCAT
>NW_018228702.1:285246-285483 GCF_001263595.1 Phalaenopsis equestris
GTTTAGTAATTTTTTAAAAATCTTTAATAAAACGCCTGTAAAAACCAACATGTCCAAGAAAACTCCTAACCTCTCTTACATTAGTAGGAGGTGTTAGTTTAGATATAACTTAAATTTTTGCAGAGTCTGCTTCCATTCCATCTTCCAAAATTTTATGCCCTAATACAATTCCTCCTAAAACCATAAATTGACATTTCCCTCGATTCAGAACCAAATTAGTTCTTTCGTATAACTCTA
>NW_018228703.1:0-336 GCF_001263595.1 Phalaenopsis equestris
TCTCTCCCTCCAACTTTTTATCTCTCTCTCTCCCCATCTCTGACACACATACTCTAGCTCCCTCGCTCAATTTATCTTGCTCACTCTCTCTCTCTCCCCACACTCTCTTTCTCCCTCTCTGATGCTCCCTCTCTTTCTCTCACTTTCCATACTTATCTTATTCACTCTATCCCCCACTCTCTCTTCATCTCCCCTTACCACTATCTATATTTCTCTCCCTTTTTCTTCCTCACTCTATCTCTCTTGCTTCTTCACCTCCCTCTCTCTGTCTCTCTCACTCGCTTGTGCACTGCAGTCTTTGTCTCTCTTATAATCTCTCTCTTACTCTTCTCTCTA
>NW_018228704.1:0-398 GCF_001263595.1 Phalaenopsis equestris
AGCCTTGAAATTGCCTCCCAATCTAAGATCTTTCATGCCCTAAGTTGAAAATGGCGTTTTTAGGAGGAAGACGATAATGAATAGTGGTGGTTGACTGGTCAAAATCGCGGTTAAAGGTGTTTTTTGTGATCTCTCCATTGGCGGGGTCTCCATTGGCGGGGTCGATGGCTCCGTCGGCGCGCTTAATTGGAATTTAAATCTTAAGTCTCGGGAAAATCCCGCTGTCGGCGGCGTCGAGGGCTCGTCGGCGGCATCTAGGGCGGCATCGGCTGGCTCTATTGATTTTGTCCAAATTCAAGATTTTTGTGATTTCGATCAATATCAAGCCTAAATGACATCCGTTTAATCATTATAAACATAATATTAAATAACTAAACGATGTACTTAGCACATATAAA
>NW_018228705.1:0-963 GCF_001263595.1 Phalaenopsis equestris
AGGAAGGAGAGAGAGAGAGATGTAAGGTGAGATATGAGAAAAATAGATAGAATTGAAGGTGGATAGAGGGAAAGCGAGGCGAAGAAGTAGGGAATGGAAGAGAGAGGGATGAAGATCGATAGAGAGAAAAAGAAAGCAGAAGTGAGAGAGTGAGGGAGGGAGTGAGCGATAGTGAGAGAGGAAGAGATTGATCGAGAGAGTGAGGGAGAGGGCATGAATATAAAAGGAGCAGAGAGAGAGAGAGAGAAAAGAAAAAAGGGCTCGGTGAACATTACAGAATAATGGAAGGTGAATATAGGAGAGGGATCCAAATAAAAGGATGGAGAGTTGTTAAGTGGAAAAACAAGTGTGTGTGTGTGTGCGTGAGAGAGAGAGAGAGACTGAGGAAGAGAGAAAAGGATAGTGTGAGAGAATTAGAGCGTGGTGATAGAGAATAAGCTTGAGAGAGAGGTGAAAAGGCATGGAAGATAATGAGAGAGAGAATGAGAGAGAGTGAGATAATGAAGAAAGAAGATATAGTAGGAAAAGAGAAAGGGAGGTGTTAGGAGAGAGAGTGTGTGATAGAGCAAGAGAGAGAGAGATAGTGAGAGGGAGAAAAGAGAGAGAATAGAGAGAGCAAAAGAGATATAGAGTAAGTAAGAAAGAATGATTGAGAGAATGAAGGAGATAAGGGAGGGAGAGTTAGAGTAAACAAGAGAGGGGGAGAGAGAGAGAGTTAAAGAGAGGATGAAAGGGGCAGATAGAGATGAATGAGTAAAAATAGGAAGCAAAAAAGAAAGACTTAAAGAGAGGGTGAGATGCAAAGAGAGAGAAGAATGAATAAAGATAGGAAGCGAAGAAAGGGAGAGAGGTGTTGGGAAGTTTTGGAGGTGTGTATGGAGTTAGGGTGGGGTAGGAATAGAGAGAGTGAGTGTGAGTAAGAAGAGAAAGATAGAACAAGAAGTGAAATTGAGAGAGAGCGAG
>NW_018228706.1:0-636 GCF_001263595.1 Phalaenopsis equestris
GATCCAATTTCAATCGACGGTCCCCTTTGGATGCAGTAATTAAAAATAACACTTACTTTAAAAACTTTACCTATCTTCATTGTTGGTAACGGTTTCGTAGAAATGAAAAAGTGCAAATGTTTCTAAATTGGATTTAGGTAAACTGGATTTAGGAGTGTCGCAGAAAAACTAACAAACATGTTTTCTCTTGTTTCCCAGTCGTCAGTTTCGTCCGTTAAATGTTGGTAAATTTCATTCATTTGGTTTCTCGTTGTGACAAAATTGGAATAATGGCAGACATAAACATTTTTGATCATGTATAATTCATTGATCCGTGTAAAAGTGAAAGTGATCCATCTTCCTCGCACATAAACAACTCCCTGGTTGATTCCATGTAAATTTCCATAAAATTCCCATAAATATCTTTTACCACAGGAACCACCACGACGGCGGTAGTGTAGCACAACACTTCCCATCTTCGCCAAACTATCGTTTCTTCAATTACCGTTGTGGGATTATTCAATCCGCTATTTACGAATCCTCGTTCCTTGATCAATCTTTTCTTCATCAGTAACTTGTTGAAGATTCGCTGCGCTTCCGCACTAATAAACTTTCGCTGATTGAAAACTCGCATTCTGGGATTATCAGGGGAATTGA
>NW_018228707.1:0-298 GCF_001263595.1 Phalaenopsis equestris
TTAATAGTGAACAATTTTTCATCTGGTAAATGTTCATTAATTTTATTTTCAAAGTAGAGTGGTTTCTCTAACTCAAGTCTGGATAAATGATCAACAATTTGATTTTCAATCCCCTTCCGATCTACTATTACAAAATCAAATTCTTCTAAAAGAAGAAGCCATCTTATAAGTCTAGGTTTAGTACCTTCTCTTTCATTAAATATTTAATAGTAGAATGATCTATATTGACTATACTATGAGTTCCAATTAAATATGATCTATAATTATCAAAGCCATATACTATTGCTAATAACTCTTT
>NW_018228708.1:0-2248 GCF_001263595.1 Phalaenopsis equestris
ATTAGCATATCTTGCCTAGCTAACCTTTTGCAATAGAATCTGAGTGAATTATCATCAGGGACATACGACGAAGTGACAAATATATATATCAAATAAATTATCTCTGGTTCAATCATTCATATGGTTCGGGAGGGAGATTTATTCGAATGGGGGAAGTATACGACGATTGACAAGCTGACGACTCCTTTTAAAATAAAAAAAGAGAAAAAATAAACGAAAACAAATCTATGTGCGATAAACCTCGCAAGGATATATTAAGAATGTCCGCCCAAACAAGATCGGGTAGAGGCACCTTAAACCAATATCCGCGAAAGAAGTATCTACATAGACTACCCAAAACCAGAGATTCTGGGTTCGATCCCCAGCGGAGTCGCCAGATTTGTTTTCGTTTATTTTTTCCTTGCGAGGTTTATCGCACATAGACTTTCCACGTTTTACTTTTTTTCTTGCTACCTTCAGGGAGGAACTTTTTCTCTAATGTCATGTTATGATTGTGGTGGTGCAGCTGCGCATTGAGTTGCCTTCCTTTGTAGCATTGACCTTGTTTTCAGAATCCACCGACTTGTCATGGCTAAACCTTCCTGTAAACTCTTCTTCCTCCACCTCATCTTATGAGAAAATGATGTGCGATGAGCTGTCTTTGGTCACTCTCAAAAACACGACGATTGACAAGCTGGCGACTCCTTTTAAAATAAAAAAAGAGAAAAAATAAACGAAAACAACACAATGTGCGTGAAATCGTCTATCGGCCACAACTTCAGGAATAGTACCCAAAAGTCTGAGACAGTCTAATATGTTAGCATCGGAGATTGATGGAGTTGCAAAAGCTTCAATTAAATGATCAAATGAGGAGTTTACAAAATGTTCATTCTCTTTATTTTTCTTAGCAATCATTTGCCTCTTTATAATTGTACTGGACTCCCCCATATCCCTCTGGTTAATGTTAGACACTTCTTCATTGGGTGTCAATGGCTCAGGTCTGATTTTATCTGGTATCCCTGTAAAATCGGATTCATGAGGGTTGAATGCAAACTTTCCCGTTGCGACAACCCATTTAAACATTACGTCCAGTTTTCCTTCAAATTTCGGCTCAATTCCACACTGTTTATACTTTTTCGCTGCCGGTACCGCCTGTGACATAGCATTTAGAGGGAATAATTAGGAAATTATAATTAAGGAAAAAAAATTGGGAAGCTAACAATCTATGTATTAGATAGAGAAATACCTCTAATTTTTCATCTCACCATTCAACTGGAGCATCAATTGTCCTTTTAATAGGATCCCAACCTAAACTGGTAGATCCACGTTTCAACTCCTTCCATATTTTCCACTTCTTCAATTAGTCTCATTTGTTTTTAAATTTAAGTCTATCGTAATCTCTGTCAGTCAATTCTTTGAATCTCTTAACAATGTTTTTCCACCATTCCTTATTGAAAAACGTTGTTAGCATGTTCCACAGCTCTATTTCTTTAATACACAAATCGCAAAAAATATTTATTACTTCTTTATCTCACATTGTGGACGAGCCCCCTTCAAGTGCTTTAGACATGATGAAGTTATAGGCAACAAATGAGAATAAACACTTTTTAATTTTGAATCTCAATAGAATTGTTTAAGAAATAATTGCACCAGCACATTCACTTTGCTCATAATTATGTATCTAAATTCAAGAACAACACAAGCCAACAAGAACAACAACCCAACAACAACAATAATCTTGAAATAATCTCATTGCCACCAATATGAACAACAGTCTACATGTTAGCTCAAAAAAATATATATAAATATATAAAGACAAATAAATTATGTGGTTTGGTCATTGACCTAAATCCACAGTAAGGCATCGAAAATACTTTATTATGCAATTATATAATGTTACATAACTATAAATCTTAAGGGAGAACAATACAACTTCAAATTCTCCCTTCCATTAATCTCTTCGGTGATAATAAAAGTTTCTCAACTAACAAATAAAAATTGAACATGTTTTTCATTCTTCCTCTCTTTAATGAGATGGTACAACTTCATTATCTCATATATGCGCAAAGGTTTTAGGTTACATAAATATCTATCTTATATTTCATATGCTACTACCAATATGTATCGAAGCAGTTATACCGAAGCCATATTTCTAATATGTATTTCCATGCAATCGAACCAATGTGTTGCTCTAACAGTGAAAGAATCCATTCCTACTGCCTACTAGCATAAAAAATTGCAATGCCAAACAACTGTCACATTCACATGT
>NW_018228709.1:0-1122 GCF_001263595.1 Phalaenopsis equestris
TTCATTAATTTCTTGGAAAACCAAGAAACATACCAAAACATCACGCTCTAGTGCAGAAGCTGAATATCAGTCAATGGCCACTACCTGTTGCGAGATTATTTGGCTAAGTACAATTCTGCAAGATTTGGGGATCATGCATTCACATCTTGCCAATTTGTTTTGTGATAACCAAGAAGCACTTCACATCACCTCGAACTCGGTATACCACGAGCGAACAAAGCACATCGAGATTTATTGTCATCTCATACGGGAGAAAGTTCAAAAAGGAATAATAAAATTGACTCATGTGTCTACTTTAAAATAGTCAGCGGACGTTTTTACAAAACCACTAAACTCTTCTAAGTTCTCGATACTACTCAGCAAGTTAGGAATTATTAATATACATTCCAAACTTGAGGGGAAGTGTTAGGAGTTATGATAGTAAATAATTTATTCTTATAAATAAATTATTTCCTTAGAATTAGAGTTGTGATAGGAAATAATTTATTCCTGTAAATAAATTATTTCTTTAGAATTAATGAGAAATTTGTTTTCCTATTTTACTTTATTTCTTATATCTCTTAATAATTAATATGAATTAATTATTGGAGATATCAGGTGTTATACTCTTCTTTTCATATCATTTCTTTTTATTATTTTTCCTATTACAAGATTCTTGTAAGAGTTATTTATAACATCGTTCATATCAATGAAATATTAAGTATTCCACCACATTATTCTGAGTTTTAACAGATATTGTTGGATTTTTTAAGCTGTAGGGCCACATTCATCCCGAGCTCATACAATTCATGGGAGATTTTGCTTTTAGGATAAAAGCATAGAATCAAAATGCCTCGAAAAGTTTGGTAAAAGATTTTGACGTGGGTGTCAGGCGGCACTATAAATATGAATGGACACATTTACTTTTATGTAATGATCGAGTTAACTAGACCACTTTGATTCTGGGCTTAGTTTGACCATTTCGACGTATATTTTTAGTTTGACCTAAGTGGCGTGTTTTGACCACTTCGGCGACTATTCTCGGCCTATTTCATGGGTCTTGGAGACCTTTAAGATCTATTCATCCTTACGTCTTATCCATGCATAGTCCTTTCTCAAACACATACAACTATAATTTCGCAC
>NW_018228710.1:0-2543 GCF_001263595.1 Phalaenopsis equestris
AATGAAATCTAAGTAGCATCAAATCTTAGGTTTTACCCACTTTGAACCTAAATATTAAGTCTAATTTATTAGACTTTAATCAACTTTATTTAGGTTTAACTGGCTTCAACCTAAAATAAACAATGTGATGAGCTAAAAATGATTCAATTTCACATTTAAATCCAACCGACAAAATGTAAATCACATAAAATTCACTTTAAAAGACATTAGTACTTAAACTTGAACTTAAAAATGTAAATAGGTTTGAGGATATTTTGGAGAAGGTAACTTGAGGTTCCTAACAAAATATCTTCCAGACATTTGTGACTAATCAAACCGCAAACATAATGACCCGGGACAACTGAACCATGGGATCTTGATCAGGGCATCCCAAATAAAAATAAATAAATAATGAAATTCAATCGATTAATAAATCGTAAACAACCTAAAAATTTTCAACCCGTAAAATCCAAATAATACATTAAAACTTAAATTGAACCCTAATGAACAAAGACACTGAATGTAACTTGAACATTTGTGTTCATATCTACTAAGATCTTTTGGACGACACAATCTGTGGTTGCTGACAAGAATCTTCCGGTCCTGGTTTAAACACCTTTCTGATTAAGTAGATATGAATACCCTTACCGCGTCGGGACGACGGTGCCACAAACATCTTGACCGGGTCATTTAAAAATTATTCAATCAATTAAAACATGATTACATGGCTAATCGTGTCTGTTTTGCGGTTTGCTAAAGGCATGAGACAAATTATGCTTTAGATTTTCTTTGTATATTATTAAGGTGTGCTAACTCTATTTTGCAGGGACGACATTCTGAAGCGGAAAAGGTGAACCTCAAGACAACAAAACAACAAAACAACAAAACCAAACGATATAAATAAAACATAAACAAAATAATAACAAAACAAAACAACAAAAAAACGATAAAACAAAACCTCTTGGATAGAATTAGATTCTTAGAAACCTCTTACCCTAGGCACAAACATCGATGTTTCTTTCCTTGACCCGGACACTTAAAATTTCATTGAGAACAAATGTTAATCTTAATCGGGAGTTTTCTTTAGTAGTTTTAACTATTTAAGATGTAATTAACTATAGGAGTCTGCTCTTACAGGAGTGTTGAAGAACTTAGAATAGGTATTACACCTAAATCTCTGGTTATAAAACTTTCATATGGTTTTCTTTGCACGAGAATCTCAGAAATTGGACAATTTTGAATTCTCTATAAACAAAACCACAAACCAATACAAAATTTTCTTTTGTTTTCTATTTACATTTACCTTTTTCCTCTTTCTCCAAATTATTTAACATTTTAAGGTCATCCACGTGATCTAAAGAGAACAAGTCATTTGGAGAATAGGGCAATAAAATAGATAAACAGAGTGCAGACTCCTTTCGACAATGACATCAACCAACAACACGAATGAAGGGAATTGGTGACGACGGTGACACGTTCCAGCGGCGACAAGACACTTCCGATGGTTAGATCTTAAAGTTTGATAACTTAAGAAGATAGACTTAATAAAATATTCAAACAAATTGAAAAATATCTTATGATGGTTCATATGAGTCCATTTTAAGCGGCTCATATAGACTCATTGTGTCATAAAATATAAAGTGTCATGACTAGATACCTCAATCAAAGTCATTTTATAAGATCCATGAAGATCATGAATAGTGTGTAATTCATTCAAAAGATTAGTAAAGATTAATTGACTCATACGAAATATATAATGGAATCTCATTGGATGACCCCTTCCCCCAACATTTTGTTATCCATTTATCCTTCTTGAATTTTTTTATCCATTTATCCTTCATGAAAGGTGTATTTGTCGCAGTATTCATATAGCACATATAATTGTTGCAATAATTTTTTTGTAACCCGCACTGTGTTCTTTATCATTATAATTCATTACTATAGAAATTAAAAACTTATAAAAAATTATATATAAGTAACGAAGATATCAAAATTTATATAAAGATTTAATGTACCATATAGTCATTAAATGAGATCAGAAAACATCACAACAAAAGTACAAATATAACAAGTAGTTATTCACGAGTACTAACAATATGAGTAGTTGATCTACCAAAAAACACGTCACAAGTATTAACATCAAGAATAATTAATCAACCAAAAAAAATATCAGGAGTATTTGTTCTACCAAAAACTAAATTATAATTAGTTATGCTAACAAAAAAAAAAAAAAAAAAATATCACAAATACAAACATCAAAAGTAGTTGTTCTACTAAAAAATACAACACAACTACAAACATCTTCACTCTATACATATATATATTATATGAATTGATCAGCGTAATATTTATAAAAGATGCGTAATTAGTTATTCTAACAAAAAAAAAACATGTCACGAATACAAACATTAGAAGTAGTTGTTCTACTAAAAAATACAACAAAAGTACAACATCTTCACTCTAGACATATATAAATTATATGAATTGATAGGCGTAATATTTATAAAAGAAGTGTACTTGAACCCACTTCTCACATGCCATGGATATGAAAATCTCTCACTTTA
>NW_018228711.1:0-336 GCF_001263595.1 Phalaenopsis equestris
AACAACACCGTAAAATTACCAAAATACAACCTCCATGGTTTCCTCAAGACAGGTTTATTTCTGCCGATCCAGCTGGTTTCATTGGAATCTTTGGCAGCATATTCCAATAAAACCAGCACTTGGCAGACACGGCAGGAATAATACAACCCGAACAACACCGGTAAAATTTCTAAAAACAACCATCCGCAGTTTCCTCAAGACAGGTTTATTCCTGCCGATCCGGCTGGGTTCATTGGAGTCTTTGACAGCATATTCCAATAAAACCAGCACTCGACAAACACGGCAGGAATAATACAACCCAAACAACACCATAAAATTACCAAAATACAGCCTCCG
>NW_018228712.1:0-1829 GCF_001263595.1 Phalaenopsis equestris
AAGGAGAAATTTTTTTAGTTGAAATAAAGTGATTTATTTATTTATTTATTTGGCAGGCTTTCTGAAAATTCTTCTGAAGCAAGGTTGTTTTTTTTCTTTTTTTTTTCTGAAGTTTTATAATTACAGTCATGTTTCATAGAGGAAATTGATGTTTTTTTGGTGTAGTAATAACTTTTACTTTTTACAGCTATTATGGCCTTTTTTTGTTTCTCCTTCACACAAATTGAAATTTTTTTGGTTAATTGTTTGGTGCCTGAAAACTTGCTGCATGTATGAATTGCTAAAGATTTTATAACTAACTCGCTGCTGATCTGGGGCTTGCTTATTTAGTTGTTTTAGACTTTGTGCATCTATGAAATAATGAACTCAATTAGCTTTGTGCTAGAACCTTTATTGTATGTAAAATAATGATGTAAATGATTAATGATGTTAGACGGTTATTTATACATGAAATTTTGTTGAATGAAGGCTTCAGCTTGGTATTGTTTATCACGAATGAATCAGAGAGTCAATTTATAGTGGTTCAGTTTCTATACTTTAGCTCTTTCTGCAAACACTGGAGCTATTGATGCTTACTTGTCAATATTACTTGGGCACATTTTTACTAAGTTATTGAATTGAATGATAAAATATTATGAATGGATTTTATTCTTATTAACTGTCTGAATTGAATTAAGAAATATATTTCTCTGTTCGAAATTTTGGTCTTTTAGTAGCTCTATAAAATTAAGGTGAATGGACTTTGCCATTGAATTTTAAGGGGAATGGACTTTTATTAATTGTTCAATTTCAAAGATATTGGTATTTCCTTACTGAATCTTGGGATGCCTTTACGATCATTGGTAAAAAAATTAAATCAGCATATCGATATATTTATTTATGCACGTCCATGTCGGAATGGAAGGTTGGAGACAATCATGCATGGAACTCTCCCCTCTTTGGAACAAATTGTTATATTTTTATTTATGGCTCACATTTATTTTAATCACTTATGAAATTTATTTTGATAACTTAAGTTATTTATTTAACTCATAACTTATGTCATAAATTATAACAACTTATGATATTTATTTTGATAACTTAAATTATTTATTTTCTTAACTCATAACTTATGTCATAACTTATAAGAACTTATGATATTTATTTTAATAAACTTAAGTTATTAATTTTCTTAACTCATAACTTATGTCATAATTTATGATAACTTATGATATTTATTTTTGTAACTCATGAAAACTTAAGTTATTAATTATCTTAACTCATAACTTATATCATAACTTATGATAACTTATGATATTAATTTTATAACTCATGTAATCCCTTAAATGAATAAGAGTTACTAACTTATGTAATTGATTTTAATAATAAAAAATCAATTAATTTATTAAATTATTATAAATCCTATGATTTGTAATCCCCTTGATGGATGGTGGTTAAATAGAGCATGATATAGGGAATGAATCCTCTGTCTTCCTAACACACCCCGTACATTTCTCTCAATCAGAAATTACAGAAAGTTTCAAGGGATTAGAGAGTGAAACTCCATCTCTTCAATATCAAATTTCTTCAAGTTCAAATTTCTTCATCATGAATACAAGTATGCGTTACTTTATTTTAGATATGTAAAATCATGAATTTAAAAGATCTTGGCTATTATTTATTTTTCGAATTTGTGTCATAAAGTTCAAACATGAATTTCTAATACAAATATGAAACCATTCACCATTGTTTCAGTTTGACAGAACCATACATGTTTCCCGGTTGATAATATAAATTTTAGGGCATGTTCTTATAAGCCTGTAATAATGTTTTGAAATATTTAATATATA
>NW_018228712.1:1839-3191 GCF_001263595.1 Phalaenopsis equestris
AACCCCCAAAAAAAATGGTTAAAAAAAAAAAAAAAAACAGCAAAAAACATAATAGATTTAAATAAAAAATCAAAAGGTTTCAAAATAAGAGTATCAGGTAATTGTACAGCAACCCGATTTTGCCTTGCCTCTGCCTCTAGTTCTAAGGAAGGATCCAACTAATAAATTGGTCAGATGAGTGTCATTGCCAGTAGTAACCAATATATCATCCAATAAATTCCCTAGCTCGAGTCGTTTTCCATTCTTTTTCTTCCTCCTCGTGTAGACCTGACATTCCTCATCTAAGATTGGCTCATTTGATCAGTAGAATGATCTGAAGTGTGCAGGAAATGTGTAGGTTGTTGAACATTAGAAGCAACTACTTGTTGTACCAGTTGATCTTCTATCAGGTTGAAATAGCACTCTCGTGTGTCTTGGCATGTAAGTGAACCTTCTTCAATAACAGTAAGTGGTATCAGCACATTTGGATCTGTATCTGTAGTAAGGTGTTCTTCATGTGAAATTAAGATGTTGGAAAGAGGATCGGATTGGACATTCTCAACAATGATGGTAGGCGGCTGATCTTTAGCAATATTCGGCCTTAGATGAGGATGCAAGCGATAGCAAATATTACAACTGTGACCAAACATACTACAATAAGAGCAATAAGGAGAATGTGATTCTATTTCAACCTTTTGCCAATACCCGGTGTAAATAGTGTCAATCTATATCTCATCCGGAGCTGGTTGAGTGATATCTCTCTCAACTAAAACACAAGCCGCCAAGGGTCTGGTGACAGAAATAGTAGAACTATCAACCTTGAGAGACTTATCGTAAGCAGTTGCTAAAGAGTAGAGGATTTCCATGTTGAACAGATGTAATTTTAACCCTGGAAACTTTATCCAAACTGGAATGATATGGGATTCCGCTTTTGGATCAAAATCGACAGTCCACTTTAGAATTTTCATAAAACGATTGTCGATCTTGATAACTTTTCAAGAGAAAATGCGAGTGTAATCAGGATCGTGAGATAGCTGAATAGGTATATGTCGACCGTCTAGTAGACCAATGTTCCAACTAGCCAACAACTTAATAACATCAAAATCTTTTCGAATGATCTCAAGTTTTGGGTGATCATAAAGAAATTTCCCAACTAAAGCAAAACGACAAGAGGACGCTAGATTACCAGTTTCAACCTCAGTGAGAATAAGTGCAGACTTTCCATTTTTTTTCAAGCATTTTAATAAAATTCAAGCATTTTAATAAAATTGTGTTCACCGCCACCTTCAAGAGCCTCGTGATATGATTGTGGAACATTGCAGGACTTACCGATAGCAAAAACATGCTCTGAACCTGACGGACGGGCACCAGCA
>NW_018228712.1:3207-3768 GCF_001263595.1 Phalaenopsis equestris
GCAGGAATGGGCAAGTCGCCAACAAGGACATTTGCATAGAAACGGAGCATCGAGACCATCTTCCTCGGAAGAGTCAGGAAAGAAATGGTCTGACGGGCCACAAGGAAGAGAGGAAACTGTTGGCGCTGTCGGGCTCGGGTCGTCTGGAGCAAGAGCGCCTTCGTCTAAGGAAACAGACGTAAGATCGGGTCGTCTAGAGCGAGAGGACTCTAGCGCCTTCGTCTACAGACGCAAGATTGGCTACGGCTACGGGAACAGACGACGACGACAGAGCAGTTGTTTTTGAGTGTGTTAGTGGAAGATGAGGAAGAAGTCGCAGAAGCTTAGCGTCAAAACAAACGACAACACTAAAAATGCGAGCCGACGGAGGAGACGCTCAACGTCGAAACAGGCGAACAGACGAAACAGACGCAATTGAGAACCGATGAGATGCGAGCACTTTTCCTTTGATTGCTTCTGAATCATACGCGATTGAATTATTGACGACCGAAATCGTCATTCGAAACCCTAGCGGAGACGATGGAGACGAGCGAAATCGCCATTTGTGTATATATATATATA
>NW_018228712.1:3801-6553 GCF_001263595.1 Phalaenopsis equestris
TGTATGTATGTATGTATATATATGTATGTGAAGTATTACAGTGAGAAGTAACAATAAGTAAAACCAAAAGAATATAGAAACAATAACACTTCATAATAAACCATATCTCATTACAGGAAATCATGAAGGGATTGTTCAGCAAAATATGATATAAACAACAATAAAATGGTATTAAAGACAAAGTTTAAGCTTCATGTAATTCATCTACATGACCTTTGATTATAGTATTTCCAAAGCTTATACGTGTATGTGCTTAATCTTATTAAAAGCATGAATTTAGTCTATAATGGAAAGGTGTAGTTCACTCTTTGTATGTTGTGTATGATGCTATTAATGTTTAATCACACAATAATAATATATCAATCTGTTGAGAAAATAAGGGCAAAGAAAACAGTAATCGACACAAATCCAGAAGAACACAAAGATTTAACGAGGTTCGACAAAGATGCCTACGTCCTCGGGAGCAGAGCGGCGACCTCCTTTTCAATATTCAGAAAAGAATACAGAATACAAGATTCAACTCTCTCTCAAAGACCTAGGATTACAAACAGGCCTATTTATAATCCTAGAGTAAACCCTACAATACAATATGTAATTCTCAAATTACCCCTGTACCGTATAGCGGGGCGTTGACCCAGCATCCCCAATCCACATAATGTAACTTCCCAATTTGGACAGATTCTTCCGCTCCGCTCCGCTTCGTTCCGCGTCTGTCCCTATACGGTATATGAGTCATACCATAACAAATCTCCACCTTGGCGAACATAGAGACAGTCTAAAAGAACCAATTCAGAGATCAACACAAGGAATTAATGAACATAATGAATCCAGTCATGCTAGGAGGCCATCCTCTTTAAAAGGAAGGCCAGGTCACAAAAAAAAAAAGATGGGTCCTACATATTTAAGGAGTAAAATATCAGAGTTGGTTATGGCCTATATTAATTTATCTTCCTTGTCTAACACCACAAAACCTTCTTCATTTATTCATAATGTGATGAAGATTTTAGAGCAAACCACAAAAGTTTAGGAAGATATGCAATTATATCTAAACTTCATGAAGCTACTTGAAGATCCTATCAAGAGGGAGTTCTTCATATCTGTTGTACTTGAGCGTGGGGCTTCGTTACATGTGCTTCTTATACGAAAATTACGATAACCAATCCTTATCATTTCTATGTTTTTTCAGTAGAGTCTGCTTATGAAGTTCTGTATTTGTAAAACAACTACACTTGTAGTTAATATATTGTCAAGAAAACATTATGTTGGTGCCTACTTTTTTTTTTATTTTATGGTTGACCAATTACTTTATATTAGTTTTGCTTTAGTTGTGATGATATTACTTGCAATGGATTGTGCTATGTTGTTGTCATTCATAATATATTGTACGGTTATATTGTGCCTGTAATATATTACATTGAAATGTTAGTAGTTTAGATATCTTGTCATACAGTGATGTTCCTATATTTTATAATAACATAGAAAGTTAGTAGTTGAGATATCTTGTAATATATTACATTGAAGTGCTGCCGATAAATAACATAGAAAGTGTTGCAGAAAAAAATATTACATTGGCTGTCTGTCTGCTGACTGAATACTATGACTCATATATCTCTCGGACACCAAGCATGGCCTCGACTTTCATTGGGGATGAATGGATAGGTGAAATGCTTGTGGGTCATCCAATGATGTTTCATGACATGTTCCACATGAATCAAGTGAACTTTTGTGTGAGCTCCACATTAGTTTTGGTCTTCATGACTCTTCAAGAAAGACTTCACGGGAGGTATTAGCTATAACTCTATATATTTTATCACATAATCAATCTTTAAGAGAAGATTGTGAGAGATTTTAACCCTCATATGAAACCATCAGTAGATACTTTTTAATTGGATTGAATGCTTTGGTACGCATGTCTTCCGAAATCATTAGACATGAAGTTCAAATTTTCCAAAATATTCCTAGACAAATTTCTTATGATTATCAGTAACTACCATACTTCAAGGTATGTTTCTTGTATACTCATTTTCAAAGACGTACAAATTTCGAAATCTAAGATAAAGTAGATGTGATGCATGATTGTATTGGTTTCATTAAAGGGGCACATGTTGACGGGCATTTATCAAATTCTAATAAGATCACTTACATTGTGTTTTACCTTCATCATGGCTGAGTGGGGAGGGGAGAGCAACGTACATGATAGTCAGATCTTTTAATTTGCCACCTGATTCCGTGTGCATAAATTTCTCTTGGCCTTAAGGTTGCTTGACAACCAGTTAGGTAGTTCGTTAAATTAAGTTAAACTGGCTAATGGTGCATAAATCTTGCAAAAAAATATTTTTTAGTGGACGTCGGTTATCCAATACAATGAGAATTTTTTAAGCCATTTCTGAATACAAAATATTACATACTAAAATTTGAAATGGGAAGTCAAGTACTACGAGAAAGAAAAGGGATGTGTAATAAGTATCACTCATCATTACGAGGTGTGATTGAGATGATGTTTGATGTTTGGAAGAAAAAAATGGCTCATTCTACCAGATATGCCAACATATTCTTTTGAAAAATAAGTTAAAATTATTTTTGTGATAATGAATCTCCATAATTACATACAATGGCATCATTCACAATTTGATGTTGATTTTGCAAGTGTATATGGGAACGAATCGATACCTCAAGAAGCATATGAAATATCCAGTGGGACAAATAATTGCGAATTATGATGATATCGTCAGTCCAACCATAAGTGATGGAG
>NW_018228713.1:0-8343 GCF_001263595.1 Phalaenopsis equestris
TCCAGAGATTAATCAACCAGAAATCATACACATTACAAAAGAGAGAAGGGAGGCTACTTCAACAGACAAAGAAGAACAACCAATAAAGGATTCTCCATCAGGTGCCATGCCAGAAAAAGAGTTCAAGCAAATGGTTGAACAAGTACGGGATGCCTTAGCCCAGTCGAAGGGCGGTGCATTAATTCTAAAGGGTAGACCTTACCCGGAGGAGTTCGATGCCATCACTTTACCCAAGGGTTTTGTGGCCCCAAACTTTAAGATATTCGATGGGACTGGAAATCCCAAACAACACATAGCACATTTCTGAGCCAGTTATGGAAACACAAGGAATAACGAAGCTCTACTCTGCCAATAGTTCGTCAGCAGCTTGTCAGGGATTGCTTTCGACTGGTACGCTGACTTGCCCAACGGGTCAATTAAAACATTTTCTGAGTTGGAACAGTTATTTATGAAAGATTTACCGGGGCTCAACATCATGTGTCTATTGGAGAGCTCATGATGGAGAAGCAGAAGCTTAGTGAAACCTTGGCAGACTATATTTTGAGGTGGAGAAACCTTAGCATGAAATGTGAACCTCAGCTATATGAACATCAAGCGATTGAGATTCTACTAAAAAGCATTCATGGGTCAGTAGCTTTCATGCTTAAAGGACTCACCATCAGATCCTTTGAGAAGCTACTCAGTAAAGCCAGCAGTCTTCAAGAAGAAATGAAGCACATGGAGCCACATGAAAAAGGCTAAGGTGACCAGAGGGTTCGAAAATAAATCAGGAGTAGTCGCAACTGTCGATAGAGGAAAACAACCGATAAAGATATTTGCAGAAGATCATCATCATTCTTCGTCACAATACTCTCAGAAACAGAGTAATCAATCCAACCAACGGCCGTCTCAGGAGGGATCGCCTTGAACATTGGGTAAAAGGATATCCCTGTTAGAGCGACAAAAAGTTGTTTATTCCTTCAAAGATGAAGCTGTACCTAAAATATTCAAAAGCCTGATGATGAAACCAGAATTCAAACTACCTGATCCAAAGAAACCCGACGAAGCGGATAAGAAGAATGAACTGAATTATTGCCCGTACCACCGGTTGCTTGGGCACACTATATACAAATGCTTCATCTTTAAAGACTGGCTCGAGATCAGGTCAATGACGAGGGTAAAGAAAATGCGCTCTATTACTTAATTCATCGTCTAATACCGACGGAGATAAGGTATCCAACTATTGAGAAACATTGTCTAGCTTTAATTTTCACCGCCCAAAAGCTTAGACATTATATGTTTTCTCATAAGATAACCCTGATTTCAAAAGTCAATCTGTTGCAATATTTGATGACCCGACCAACACTCTCCTGACGTTTAGCAAGATGGTCAATGATCTTATTGCAATTTGATATAACTTTTTTTCCCCTTCTTGCTATCAAGGGACAAATACTAGCAGACTTTCTCACTGCACACCCACTGCCAGCTGGGTCCTCTCTCAACGACGAGTTACCAGACGAGCAAATACTACAAATGGAATTTTCCAGTGTGCAGTGCTGGGAAATGTACTTTGATGGTGCTTCGTCAACCAGGAAAGACAAATGATCAGACACAGTTATACCGGGCAAGGTGGGGATCGATTTGATCTTTATTACGCTAGATAAGGGTATGTTGAGGTTCTCATACCACCTGACAGAGCTGTGCACCAACAATGAAGTAGAATATGAAGATTTAATCACCAGATTGGAGTTGGCGATCTCAATGGATATAACAAATATTGCCGTCTATTGTGACTCTCAACTTGTCATTCAGCAAGTCACCGGACAATACAGAATTTTGAAACCAAGACTAGCAGAGTACCATCAGTACATGATGAAACTCCTAGAGAAGATTCCTGAGGTGACTTTTTACCGGATTCCTTGGGGAGATAATGCCCATGCCGACGCTCTAGCAAAACTTGCTAAGGAAATGGCGTGTCCCCCGGATGATTCCATCGAAGTCACAGTGATATCTCTTACGACAGCGCCGATAACAAAGAACCAACTCTCAAGCGTCATGGTGCACTGTTTACCATCAACTTAGATCTTTCCGACAAGGAGGAAAAGACACCGGAAGATTCAACAATGTTTTCTCAAGAAGAGGAGGTCACAGAAGTCAACTTAAGGAGCGAAAAAGTGTTACCACCAAGAACAGCTCCAACAGATAAAGGAAAACAGATACTGACTCGAGAAGAGGTACCCCCACCTCCGTCAATGGAAGAATCATATAATCAAGATAAAATCAGAGGATCATACAAATTAGACTACAACGTGCTAGCTCATCTTAGGAAGTTGCCTGCCCGACTAAGCATCTACGACGCTTTGATCCTGTCAAAGGAGATGAGAAAGGAGATGAGAGAATCTCTGGTTACAGCTTTGCTGGATGTAGAAATTTGCTTAGCTCAGTTGGCTAGCACATCCACAGATGAAGTTTGCTTGTTGAGAGAATAGTCAGGGGTAAACTTTACAGATGAAGACTTGTAGCTCGGTACCGCTGACCACAACCGCTCGCTCTACATCTCCGTCAACATTGGCGGGTTTGTTTTGTGTTATCCAGAGTTTTAGTAGATCCTGGAGCATCTCTTAACTTGATGAGTCTACGGACGTTAGCATATTTAGACTTCGACGTTCAGGAACTCATCCCCGATAAGATGATGTTAAGAGGATTCAATGATTCAACCAAAAGGTGGATCAATTTCATTACTTATGAAGGTCGGAGAACTTGTAACAACCGTTAAATTTCATATCATCGACGACGAGAACTTTTTTAACGCTCTATTGGGTAGACCATGGATTCATGAGCACAATATGGTTCCATCATCTCTACACCAGTGCATCAAATACCGCAAAGATGGTCAAGAAAATTGCATCAAGGGAGACCTACAACCATTTTCAGTACATGAAGTTGGTATCCAAGAAGATGCAGCCTACTACGCGCCTCCAAAGAGGACTGTCTTCTCGCGCGAAATTTTGACAAACAAAGATGAAGATTTAAAAGGATCACAAAAAGGAGGCCAGACAACTCCGCTTCAACAACCTTATACCACTCCCTTACAACGAGTTGGTGGAGGTTCTTCTAGGTCACGCACCCGAGGTCAAGGCCGGGGATGCAGACGAGGAAAGATCAATTTAATTGTTGAACGGACTAGGACAACTATCAACATTGGTGATGAAGACAGTTCCGAAGATAAAATAATGATGACAAAGCAGAAGAGACCTCAGTATGAGATATCCCTCAAAGATATAGAGAGGAATGAATATGAAACAATGTATGATCGGATGTGAACACTATGACCCTCACTCCGATTCTCGCTCAAAAGGTCGAGAGTTTAGAGGTCAACAAAGTCCGTAGTGTTGGTTCAAAACTGATCAAATTTTATCGTCCTTCTACCTCTACTGAGCTTGAAAAACATGTAAATTTGGATGTTGATTCTAATGAATTAATGGAATTGCCTTTTGGTTACTTCTCGCCTTGTGTTCAAAAGTTAATTCAACAGGGACACTTACCAAAACAAATGCCAACTTTTTGAAAAATTATGGAATGCTAAAAGTTGAACTCCTAATTCAAAAGAAGGTCTCGGATTTGGTACAGTTGGACCAGTCGATGATTCTGAATTTTGCATGGTTGTTACTAGTGGATCAAAAGAGGATTGCCTCGATGTAGAAGATGACTCTACTGATCAACCAATAGAAGATGCTCCGCCAGAATTTGAGGAAGAAATTAAATCCACTGTAGATGAATTAAAAGAGATTAACCTCAGGACTGAAGAATGACCCCGACCTACATTTATAAGTTCTCTACTTGATGACGAAGAATCTGCAGAACTGGTTAAACTATTAGCAGAATTCAAAGATTACTTTGCATGGAGCTACGACGAAGTGTCAGGACTGTTAGCAGAGGTTGCAGTCCATAAACTCGGGGTGGACAAGAATGTAAGCCCAGTAAAATAAGCTCCCAAGAGAATGCGCCTTGAAATAGAAACAAGTCATTACCGAGGTGAAAAAGTTGATAGATGCCAACTTTGTTAAAGAAGAACAGTACCCCACGTGGTTAGCCAATATTGTGCCAGTTAAAAAGAAAAATGGACAGATTCGTGTTTGTGTCGACTTTAGAGATTTGAACAAAGCATGTCCAAAAGACGAGTTTCCATTACCTATACCAGAGATGATGGTGGACATCACTTCAACACATGAGATTTTCTCCTTCATGGATGGATCATCGGGATATAACCAAATTAAGATGACTCCCGAGGATGCAGTGCTTACAGCTTTCAGAACACCGATTGGAATCTTCTACGACACAGTGATGTCGTTTGGCCTAAAGAATGCTGGAGCAACATATCAGCTTGCGATGATAAAGATTTTTGGCGACCTCATCCATAATCAAGTGGAATACTACGTGGATGAGTTGGTCATCAAAAGTAAACAAAAAATAGACCATTTGTACGATTTGAGGATCTTGTTTGAACGGTTACAACAATATGACCTTAAAATGAATCCCTTAAAGTGCACCTTTGGCATTACCTCCGGGAAATTTCTAGGATTTGTTGTCCGTCATCGGGGAATCGAGATCGACCCGGATAAAATTAAAGCTATCTTTGAAATGCCTCCCCCTAAAATTTTAAAACAGCTACGTTCCTTCCAGGGGAAGTTGGCATGTCTGAGACGCTTTATTTTCAATCTCTCAGGTAGGTGTCAGCCTTTCTCGGCATTAATTAAAAAGGACGCCAAATTTATTTGGGAAGAGAAATGCCAGCGGGCCTTTGAGGACGTTAAACAATATTTAATGACACCTCCTGTTTTGGCAGCCCCTATCCCAGGGAAACCGTTGATATTGTATACCGCGGCTTTGGATGACTCTCTCGGAGCGCTGTTAGCTCAGGTCAATGACGAGGGTAAAGAAAATGCGCTCTATTACTTAATTCATCGTCTAATACCGACGGAGATAAGGTATCCAACTATTGAGAAACATTGTCTAGCTTTAATTTTCACCGCCCAAAAGCTTAGACATTATATGTTTTCTCATAAGATAACCCTGATTTCAAAAGTCAATCTGTTGCAATATTTGATGACCCGACCAACACTCTCCTGACGTTTAGCAAGATGGTCAATGATCTTATTGCAATTTGATATAACTTTTTTTCCCCTTCTTGCTATCAAGGGACAAATACTAGCAGACTTTCTCACTGCACACCCACTGCCAGCTGGGTCCTCTCTCAACGACGAGTTACCAGACGAGCAAATACTACAAATGGAATTTTCCAGTGTGCAGTGCTGGGAAATGTACTTTGATGGTGCTTCGTCAACCAGGAAAGACAAATGATCAGACACAGTTATACCGGGCAAGGTGGGGATCGATTTGATCTTTATTACGCTAGATAAGGGTATGTTGAGGTTCTCATACCACCTGACAGAGCTGTGCACCAACAATGAAGTAGAATATGAAGATTTAATCACCAGATTGGAGTTGGCGATCTCAATGGATATAACAAATATTGCCGTCTATTGTGACTCTCAACTTGTCATTCAGCAAGTCACCGGACAATACAGAATTTTGAAACCAAGACTAGCAGAGTACCATCAGTACATGATGAAACTCCTAGAGAAGATTCCTGAGGTGACTTTTTACCGGATTCCTTGGGGAGATAATGCCCATGCCGACGCTCTAGCAAAACTTGCTAAGGAAATGGCGTGTCCCCCGGATGATTCCATCGAAGTCACAGTGCAAGGAATACGAGTCTGGTCTCGAAATGACTTCGAAACTCTACACAAGCTTGGAAAAGAAGAAACAATAAATACAGTTGCAGACATCAACAAAGATTGGTGCAAGCCATTACTAGAATATTTGCATACCGGAAAGCTGCCGGAGGACAAGTCTGAGGCGCACTACACCACAATAAGGGCCATGTCTTACGCCCTAGTGGGAAAGGTTCTCTACAGAAGATTGTTCGATCAAATGTGGCTACGGTGATTGAGCAGAGCCGAGGCACAAAATATTGTCAAAAAGTTACATGCCGGATTGTGTGGCGCTCACCAGTCGGGACAAAAAATGAAAATGAAGATCAAAAGACTCGGATAATATTAGCCAACAATGATGTTCGATTGCATGGATACAGCCAGAAGATGTCACCAATGTCAAGTGCATGAGGTGGTCTTACACCAGCCGCCGAATGTGCTACACCCAACTGTTGCCTCGTGGTCATTCGAGAGTTGGGGCACAGACATAATAGGTCCGATAGACCCTCCATCTTCCAAAGGACAAATGTTTAAACTTGCCGCTACAGATTACTTCTCCAAATGGGCACAGACAGTACCGTTACGTGAGGTTACGACACAACACATCCTTCAATTTTTTAAAAGCCAAATTATCTACCATTTTGGGGTACCGCAAAGAATAATCTCTGACAATGGGACAGCTTTTAAAAGTACAAAGATCAACAATTTTGTCAGAAGACATGAGATAGATTGGAGATACTCTACAATTTACTATCCTAGAGCAAATGGTCTGGCTGAAGCTTTCAACAAGACACTGGTACAAATTTTAGAAGCCTTATGGGCCTACCGGACGACTTTCAGGACTCCCGTACACCTTATATACTCGTGTACGGAGCTGAGGCCCTGCTACCCCTAGAAATACAGACACCTTCTCTCAGAGTCGTCGTTGTCAACCAACTCACAACGGAAGAAAGCACAAAACTCAGGCTTGAAGAATTGGAGAGTCTCGAGGGAAAATGACTAGAACCACAACAACATTTGGAGCTCTACCAGGCAAAGATGGTACAAGCCCATGACAAATTGGTCCGCCCAAGGATATTCAAAATTGGTGACCTCGTACTTGTGCTCAAAAGACCTATTCTTGCTCGGCGCAAAGTAGGTGGGAAGTTTGAGCCAACTTGGGAAGGACCATTCATTGTTGAGAAATTTTATACAGGAGGAACATACCAGTTAGTGGACTTCCGGGATGAAAGACCCATGTTACCGATAAATGGACGATCCCTAAAAACTTATTACGCAACCTGATGTCACCTGCCTCCGCTTGCCTCTGCTTGCTTTGAAACTTTGAAATTTTGATTTTTTTAGGGTTATCTATACGCCCATATGTCTATGACCGGGTCCAAATTTTGTAATTAACCTCAATATAATGAAAATTTTGAGAAGATTTTTGAACTTTACACGTTCTCTTTTCCACTTTGGAATTTAAATACCCTACTAAATTAAACAAAACTCGCACATAAAATGAGTATTCCTTTTCACCAAAATAAACTAAAATTTACTTTAATAAATACTTTGTTTTGTTCTTGTTCATGCCAAGCTTCGGTCCACTGACGTTTTTCTTGTCGTCTGCAGAAAAATGTCAGGACAGCGGCTGATCTTTGCCTTCCAGGACGTCTGGAACTTCACACTTAATGAAGAGACGCCAGAAGGAGGTGTCATAGATTTCAACATAGATTTCAACTAGATTGATATGGACTACGACGGTCCTCTAATGGACGTAGTCAGCGATGGACGTAGTCAGCAATAAAGAAAAGGATGGACTGCCTTTACTGTTGAGGGTGACCACTCAAGACGATGTGTCACGTAAAGGTAAAAACGTGATAGCGGAACAAGATCCAATGGAAGGGCCCAACCAACTGCCCTCCATGATAGTTACTCTAGCAAGGGGCCTAATAGCCATCCATAGTGAATAACTACTAAATACTCCACTCCGCAGGACGCAACACAGAAATGTAAGCTGAAAGAAACAGAGAGCCTTTCTGCGAGAGGAACGCAAGCGTTAGAGAGACCTGAGCAGTTTTCTTACCCCATTCTTGAGGGACATATTTACGATCCAGATCTGAGAGAAACTTCTGCCAGCCTGCCCACTACAGATGACATATGTGCCCCCGGTCCCAGATATCTTGTGCAGAGGTTGCCCAACATGCAACGTTGAGGTACCAGCCAGGACATCAGTCATTGGCGCATTTGTAGAATGCCCGGACTGCAACGTTCTCCATCTACAACATTTCAGTACTTTAGAAGAATACACTTTGAGCAGCAATGAGTCCCAGACTCCAAACTTCGTGGCAAATGAATCGTATGTCCCACTGAGGACGGATCAGTACACACCATGAAGCCCAGGATCATACATCCCACTTGAGGCTGAATCTCATATTTCGGATTGACCAGCACTAGTTTGGGTCCCCGCCGAAGCTCGGGGGAAGGAACGCCCCAGGCAGCTGCCAACTCTTGGTATGGTAGAATACTACAAAATAAGCAAGGTAAACAAAAGAGAATTTGAGTTCTATGAGGAAGTTCAGGGAAAGGAAGTTCAGGGAAAGTTTATCAA
>NW_018228713.1:8443-12220 GCF_001263595.1 Phalaenopsis equestris
GCCTTCTCAGAAAGAGAACATAATTCGAACCAAAGAAATGGATGCGGGGAAAGGGAAGAATCCCCATCCAATGCGGCTGTTGCTATAATTTTACAAACGACAGATAGGGAAATCCAACCGAGATCCTTAGATACGACCAAGTGGATCCATTACCACCGTTGATAAAATGGATGATCAAGAGAATGGTTAAGTGGAATATTGTACCCGCCACTTGCATTCCTAACAGTTGCATCATCAACATTTATGAAGAACGTGACTGCATTCCCCCACACATCGACCATCATGATTTTGTGAGGCCTTTCTGCATGGTCTCGTTCACGAGTAAGAGCAATATTCTATTTGGAAAAGAAATCGATGTAATTGGCCTTGGTGAATTCAGAGGAGCTGTGGAGATTCCTCTTCCAGTTGGTTCAGTACTTGTTCTCAAGGGAATGGTGCAGACGTTGCCAAGCACTGCATTCCAGGAGTACGACACCGTAGGGTGTCTGTAACCTTCCACTGAATGGATGATAATAAAATACCATATAGGTTCCAACAGGACCCGAAATTGGAGGATTTGTTTCCTTACGAGCTATGAGAAGGTTGTACCTTTAGGTACATGCGAAGGGAACTCTTATCCTGGAGAATGACTTAGAAGGTCTGCTTGATCAGGAGCTCAATATACCAAGCACGGAGGATTCACTTGCTTTCTTTTAACAGCATGACATGTATTTGATGTAATCAATCTATGATGTACTCACATCTTGAGATGACTCTCAAATGTATTTCAGCATGTATTACATGATGTACCTTTTTTGAGGAATTAGCCTATGTTTGATCTATAGCATCTTTATTAAAGTAGATTAATGGAAATGTCTCTAAAATTGTGCCTTTTTGAAAATTGTCTATTTGTGCGATGGTTCAGAGTTCTAATGAACAAAGAACGAAACAATAAATCTTTGACAATGAACAAAACACAAATAAAAGATAATCATAAATGATAATCATAAATGAATCATAAATGAATAAATAACAAAACAAATTTCTTTTTAAAATCAACCAATTAAAATTAGAACTTTAAGAACACATTGTGAAAAATTAGATGTGATAAAAACAAAAAGAAAATAAAATAAATTTGCTGAGTGGATACTTCCATTTTCGGAATATCCTACTCTTTGTGCGTGCAACACAGCCATCATTATCTACATTAACTCTCTGCACATCCTCGCAGAATTTTACATTCTGCACGAAACTCCAGAAAGCTTTACAAATCTCCTTCAACAAAATCAACTCTTTTCACATGATACACTTCTGCAAATTAAGCATCCCAAGCCCTTTATAAATTTAAATCCTTACATCTTTGAATCAATATCCAAATTCTGATTCTTATCTTTTGAGGTCGATACCTAAATTTTGACTCTCTCATCTTCGAATTGATACCTACATTTCAATTCTTTCATCTTTGAATTGATATTTACATCTCAATTCTTTCATCTTCGAATTGATACATACATTTCAATTCTTTCATCTTCGAATTGATACATACATTTCAATTCTTTCATCTTCGAATTGATACATACATTTCAATTCTTTCATCTTCGAATTGATACATACATTTCAATTCTTTCATCTTCGAATTGATATTTACATTTCAATTCTCACATTTCAAGGTCGATACTTAAATTTTGACTCTCTCACATTCCGACACTTTCTCTTGAGAATTGACCTACATTTCAATTCTCACTTTCGAATTAGTCCTAAATTTCTGATTCATTACAGTCGAGGTCGGACCTTACATCCCGACACTTTCTCTTGAGAATTGACCTACATTTCAATTCTCACTTTCGAAAAAGTCCTAAATTTCTGATTCTACACAGTCGAGGTCGGACCTTACATCCCGACACTTTCTTTTGAGAATTGAACTACATTTCAATTCTCGCGTCCGAATAAATCCTAAATTTCTGATTCTTTACATTTGAAGCCGGTCCTTACATTCTGACGCTTTCTTTTGAGAATTGACCTACATTTCAATTCTCAATTTTGAATCAGTCCTACATTTCAGATTGATGACATTTGGGGTCGGTCCTTACATTCCAACACTTTATTTTGAGAATTGACCTACATTTCAATTCTCATTTCTGAATCGGTCCTACATTTCTGATTCATTACATTCAAGGTCGGTCCTTACACTCCGGCTCTCTCTCTCTCTCTTTGAATTGATATCTAAATTTCAATTCCCTCTCTTTTTGAATTGATATCTAAATTTCAATTCCCACCTCGGGGTCAGCACTTACATTCTGACTCCCATTCTTTGGAAATCTTTAAAATTTTATAACTCAAGGTCCGTTCTCCAATCCCCTTCCAGCGAGCGTCCCTACTTCTCGACTTGATTAAACACACACCTGCTAATTCCCTAGCAGAAACAAATTACACACACAACTCTACACATACTTCCGGGTCTGTTGACTTAGGAGTTTGTATTGGTTTTTGTTGATCTCGTCGGTCAACGCCAATACGCATGGTGTGCTTTCCCAATACACCACACCTATTGGGGGTCCATTTGTTGACCTTATTTTTGGTTGAGGTTTAGTTTTTCCTCTTTAGTAGCCTGAGGTCTAGCCATAAGAATTTCTTATTGACTATTCTTAGAAAACTAGACATGGAACCCTCAGCATTAGAAATTCTACCCTCTTCCTTACTCAACTTGAAGTGCCACATGTTGGTCTCAACCTAAAAATACTTACTAGGTGGGGTCACTGTGGGGGAAACTCAAGAAGAGTCACCCATAGGATTGCTGGACCTTAAGGCTGACCCTGGGTGTTGGTCTGGAGCTAAGGCACTCACTACACTTATATGCACCCACAATCACTCACAACCCTGAACTCAAATTTCTAGCCTAGATCTCTTGATCTTTTGGGACACTCATGTAGATGGTCCCCTAAACCTATTAGCCCTAGGGCTATGGTTTGACTAAGACCACTATATAGAGGACCCAAAATGGGGTTTCTGTTGGTGATAATTGGTACCTCAACTCTACCAAAATACCCATCTTGGCCTTTTACCCCTAAAACACCCACAAATTACCAAAATACCCCTCCATAGCTCAAAATCTCAAAAATTCCCAAAAAATTCCAATAAATCCCAAATATTTTCAATTTCAGTTTTATCAACTACCTTATGACCCAATTTGGCCAATCTGACCATCTTTGATCAAAACCGCCAAATTGCCCTTTAAAGGCCCAAATTTCCCCAAATCCAACTCAAATGTCCATAAATTTGATCTCATTTGACCCCAATTCCAATCATAAACTCAAATTCACTTCTTATATGATCAAATTAAACCAAATACAAGCCTAATTGGCCCATGATTTGAGCCCAATTTTGATTTTGGTCAAAACCCCAATTTTGACCATATGACCTAATCTTACCAAATTGAACCCATAGCCTAGTCAATTGACCCAAATTAATGTTGAAAAATCTTGATAATATTCTGATACATCAAAATCAACCATCAATTGGCCTTGGTGAAGCCTCATATCCATTTGATTTTGGCCTAAATCCAAAATTCCCAAATTTAGCCCCAAATTGGCTTAGTCCCCAAATTTCACCCAACTGATTGCCTTAACCTTCAAATTGGAATCCAATTCATGTTGAAAACTCTTCATGAGATCCCTATTGACCATTTAAAACAATAAATTTGGTTGTAGCCCAAGGATAACCCAAGCTAGACCCAAACGTAGCCCAACATGACCAAATTGATTAAAATTCAAAATTCCCTCAAATTGACCCTTCAATTGA
>NW_018228713.1:12385-12976 GCF_001263595.1 Phalaenopsis equestris
CCTAACCACCCTAAGGCCACCAAATTAACTCCACCACAGCCATTAGTTGGACCTAATGACTAGTAAAAACACCATGAAACCACCTAAATCAAGCCATGGACCAAAGGTCCCCCAAAGTAATGGATCTTATTTCCAAAAATGCACATGCTTAAGATATCTTTGACAAATCCAAGCACATTTGCATTAAATTGCTGTGATAGATTCCTTTGGGTTCCCTGAGCTCCTAGCCACCTCCCCCGGGCCGACCGGCCAGCCTAGTGGTTGGAAAAGCCCAAAACATAAAGCCACTCCCATGGCACCTAATCCAAATCAAACCTAGAGGCCAGCTCATCCAAATCAAATTGAAGAGCTACTCTGCCCTCCACCTAAGCACCACAATGCACCCAAACTTATGCCCTGAGAGCCACCCCAAGGCCATTTTTATAAAACTCACCTCCCACGACCATGGGAGGTGTGCTGAAATTTCCTTAGAGGGGCCTCTCTAAACTTCACACAGAGCTTCCCTAAGATTCCCTCAGTGCATTCCAACCATTTTTCCTCACCCATTCCCATTGGCGGAGCTTAATTTTGAGCTTGAAACCCTGACAAAAA
>NW_018228713.1:13197-13960 GCF_001263595.1 Phalaenopsis equestris
GATTCTCCATTTACTTAAGCTTGATTTCATGGTACATTAACCGTATGGATGTGTTCGTCTCACTTAGACGAGTCCATAGGATCAAACCCGAAGTGATTTGGTTGAGTCTAGGCTGAGATCTTAGGGTTTTAGTGTGAACGGGCACGAGATCATTCTATCGGGGACAATGACGGGGAGTCGTTTGATCAAGCATGCATCAAATAGATGGAGGAGATTGAGCCGGACAGCGCTTCGGGACTTAAACAGCGGGCCGAGTCAGTAGCTACGTGGACGGTGGGTGGACGGCAGCGTCCAACCAGAGTGCGCCACACATGCCTTCAGAGCTGCCTAGGATCTAGTCAGCACGCGCTGTTTAAATGGATAAGTAGGGCTTTTCCTATTTATTTAAATACCCTTAACTTAGAAAATTCATAACTATGCGTAGAAAAATCAAAAAAATAAAATAAAAATGCCCTCTTGCTCAGTGAACAGAGGAGAACAATGTGAAAGAAATTTTAAGTCTATTTGATGCATATTTTATTTTAATTAATTAAACTCTATTTGGGATCATTTGATTCTCCATGCATATTAGCACATCACCTTGGCTTGAAATTTTGGCATACTGTAGCCTCTATCAAGGGGGGCATTCTCTGATTTTTCCAAATTCAGAGAAGGCTCCTACACAGAGATCCATATTTTTCAAGATCTTCCACATTATTCCATTAAAATAATCATGGAAATTAGCATATTGATTAGAAAATCCTAAGAAAATTTTGGAAGGTCC
>NW_018228713.1:15173-15963 GCF_001263595.1 Phalaenopsis equestris
TAAGATTAATAAATTTCTAAATTATTAAAATTTGAAAGTTTATTAAAATTAAATGATCCTGGACTTAGGGGTATGACTTTTGAAGCCAATAATTAATCAATTTAATACCCCTATCTTGATTTTCAAATAAAATCTGAATCATGAATCATGACCTCTTAAAGTTTAACCCTTTTTCAAAACTAATTAAGACACTCACCTAGGTCTTAAGGGCTTAGTGGTGACATAGACACCACTAAGCTCAATTAGGATTAAAATTTTGGCTAAGTGTTCAAATTACTCTAACTTCCCCTTCAAGGGAATTCACTCACATGATTTTCAAATTAAATGATAAATGATAATTACCCTATTCTTAGGGATAATTGAGACATCAGTGCTCAGTGAGTAATAAGGGTATTTACAGGAAGGACCATTAAGCAATATAATAAGTTTAAGTGAGTAATAAGGGTATTTACAGGAAGGACCATTAAGCAATATAATAAGTTTAAATGGACTTGAGGGGTATTTATAGGAAGGACCATTAAGCAATATAATAAGTTTAAATGGACTTGAGGCTTTTCACCAGTTGGTGAGAGGGAGGCATGGACCTGCTTCCCCCTCCTAACTTGTTGGATACCTCAGAGGCCTATTAAACTTAATATTCTTCGCTCAATGAAATCATCCTTAATTAAAATTTTTAAGGACTTACCAAGATATGACAGAGGGTTAGAAAAATTACCAAAATTCCACCTTTCCTGCTTTTCATAAACTGCCTTAACATGCATTTTAAGTTTCAGGTGGTGGAACGAGAAGA
>NW_018228713.1:16572-19115 GCF_001263595.1 Phalaenopsis equestris
ACCTTTACATAGCCCTGCTATACAATATAAGCCCTAACTCGTCTTAGGATTCCGAGGTTGTCGTTTGTCACGACCTAAATCCTCACATCTTCGAGGCTATTTGTGTGATCATTTCACACAAATTTAAGCCCTAAATAATAAAATTGACAGGATGAAACACCTAAATATTTCTCCTCAAAACTAAAACAAACATTAGGATAGCTTGAGAAGTCACCAGGGTTCTCATCTGGATCCATGACATCCCCTAGCTCCTCTTCCTTTGGATTCCACAACGAAATGTTCCAAATTTGAACCAATCCCCTTTCACACCTCTATGTCCGATTTCGTTAAAGAGCCCTACCTTTTGAAATTTTTTGAAGATAATATTCCTTGACTTTTATCGAGAGTCTTCTTGGGTGACTTTGGTAATTAAGATGTAATTAATTATAGGGGCTTGCCCTTATAGGAAGCATGTCCAAATCCAACTTAATATAAACCCTATTTAATCCCTTATATTAAATAAGGGAACTTGTTGGCAAATACAAAGATTTTGTAGACCAGACGGACGTCATACTTTCCTTAGTTTATTTAATCGAGCCTGATCCTCAAGTCTTGTGTTTATCCTTCGGGATAGATACAAGATTTGAGGTACAATGCTCTTTCATTTTTAAACTATGAAAAATATGGGGTCAGTTTGATTTCATACTTCAACGTCCTTCCGAAGCGGGCTACGGGATTTCAATTGATGACAATTTTTTGTGATTTAATTAAAAAAGAGATTGAAGTATTCATGGATGATTTTTTAGTGTTTGGAACTTCATTTGACTCATGTTTAGAACATTTATCTGAAGTTCTTAAGCATTGTGAAGAAATAAATTTAGTCCTTAATTGGGAAAAATGTCAATTTATGGTAGCAGGAGGAATTTTATTAGGTCATCAAATATCAAAAAATGGTATGGAAGTAGATCCTGCTAAAATTCAAGTGATCGCTAGTTTATCTTATCGAACAAATGTAAGGGAAATTAGGAGTTTTTTAGGACATGATGGATTCTACAGGTGATATATTAAAGATTTCTCAAAGATTACTAAGCCTTTATGCCATTTACTGAGAAAGATGCAATATTTAATTTTGATGAAGGATGCATAAAAGCTTTTAATTTATTAAAAGAAAAATTAATCACTGCACCAATTATAGTTTCACTAAATAAGGGAAAACCTTCTGAATCGATGTGTGATGCTAGTGATTATGGTATATGAGCTGTTTTAGGACAAAGATATGATAAAATTTTCAAAGTAATTTACTATGCTAGTAAAACTCTTAATGAAACTCAAATCAATTATACAACAACAGAAAAAGAGTTATTACCAATAGTATATGCTTTTGATAAATTTAGATCATATTTAATTGGAACTCATTGTTTAGTGCATACAAATCATTATGCTATTAAGTACTTAATGAAAAAGAAGGATGCTAAACCTAGACTTATAAGATGGATTCTTCTTTTGCAAGAATTTGATTTTGAAATAGTAGATTGAAAGGGGACTGAAAATCAAATTGCTGATCATTTGTCCAGGCTTGAGTTAGAAAAACCACTCTATTTTGAAAAAGAAATTAATGAACATTTACTATGTTTTGAAAAAGAAATTATTGAACATTTTCAAGATGAAAAATTGTTCATGATTAATGAGTGGCGTGTTCCGTGGTACGCTGACATTGTGAACTTTATTGTTAATGATATTATACTCTATGGAATGCCATTCCAACAAAAGAAGAAATTTATTTATGAAGTTAAGACTTATTTTTGGGATGACCCATTTTTATATAAATAATGAAAGGATTTAATTATTCAAAGATGTGTACCATTAGAAGAAACTTATGAAATTATACAAAAATGTCATAATTCTGATTTTGGGGGACATTTTGGTGTTGATAAAATAACATACAAAATTTCACAATCTGGATTCTATTGGCCCACAATTTTTAGAGATGTTAATACTTATAGATGTCAACGAGTAAGCAATATTTTTAGAAGAAATGAGATGCCCCTCAATTATGTGCTAGGAGTTGAAAAATTTAATGTTTGGGGATTAGATTTCATTGGACCATTTATACCATCTTTCAGAAATTTACATATTTTGTCAGCAATGGGCTTGTCAGCAGTGGGCTATGTATCCAAATGGATAGAAGCTGTTGCTTTACCTCGATGTGATGCTCAAAGTGTTGCAAAATTTTTTAAAATGAACATAATTTGCAGATTTGGGATGCCGAGAGTTATCAGTACTGATGGGGGAAGTCATTTCAGAAATGTCATAATGGAGAAGTAATTAAAGAAATATCATATAAATCATAGGATTGCTACTGTTTATCATCCTCAGACAAGTGGTTTAGCTGAATTATCCAATCGGGAAATTAAAAGAATTATGGAAAAATCTGTGAATCCAACAAAAATGGATTGGTCAGTCAAACTTGACTATGCTTTGTGGGCTTGAAGGACTGTATACAAAACTCCTATAAGAATGTCCCCATATAGGCTAATATTTGGGAACTTGTCACCTACCCGATG
>NW_018228713.1:19155-21083 GCF_001263595.1 Phalaenopsis equestris
ACAATTAAAGCAATTAAAGAGTTCAATTATAATTTGAAAGATGCCGGTGAGTACAGATTATTGCAATTAAATGAGCTTGAAGAGATATCGAATGAATCTTATGAGAGTGCCAATATTTAAAATGAAAAGATGAAGATGTGGCATGATCAAAGGATTCTTACTAAAAATTTTCAGCTAGGGTAATAATTTTTGTTATATAATTCAAGGTTAACATTATTTTCAAGCAAACTTAAGTCCAGGTGGATGGGCCCATTTGTTGTGATAAAAGTTTATCCTTATGGAGCTGTGGATATTAAAGATCCTAAGTCTGAGAAAATATTTAAAGTTAATGGACATAGACTAAAACCTTATTTTATAGGGGATCAACATAAACTTAATGATGGAATGATGTTGGGTTAACTTTTACATCGGGCTGATGACATAAAATCAAGCGCTTTGTGGGAGACAACTCATAGTTATCAGAATGTTTTTATTTTGATTGTTGTTTTGTGTGGGATTAAGAAAATTTGGGTAGTATTTTTGACACTATTATGTGTTAGTAAAGATTTTAAGACTTTATTTAGTGATTAAGACATGTTAGAATGAGAATTTGGATGTTAAGTTGACTAGTGCAAAAATGTGTACTGGCGCTTAAGCGCGACAGCTTAAACACATGTGTGAAATTAATATTCTAAAAGATATAACAGCCAATTAGTTTGTAAAAACATGCAAAGTCAGCTTTTAAATGTGTCTAAGAGTTATTGGAAGGATTTAGGTCTATAAATAGAAGGGTTTTGTGAAGGAATTTAACCCCAGATCATTTCTGGCCTTAAAAGTCTAAGAGAAAGTGAGATTTAGTGAAATTTTTTTCATGGGAGATGGATTTGAAGAAGAAGGAAGAAATCATGAGGAAGAGGTTCATTAGTCAAAGTGCACAAACAATTTCTTAGCCGTTAGTATTGAAGGGATATCAGAGAAGATCAACAAAATTGAGAATACTATGACTTTATTGGAGACCAAGGTACTTGAGTTGCATGCTCATCTAAAGAATATTGGATGGCAATTGAAGATGCAATTTAGCCACATAAGTTATATAAAGGAAGTGGATAAGGCGATGTTCATAAAGATTTTTCTTTATCATTAAAAATTTTACTCTTACATGTTGCATTTGCTCTTTCCTACATATACATTTATTAACAAAATAAAATACATATTAATTGAACTATGTTCTGTTCTGGTTCACAAACAATTTCAGCCCACTGATGTCTCCCCGATAATTTGTTGTTTTCAAGTGGTTTAGTGTTTAAGTCTTGTTTTTAGTATTTATGACTTCTTATTTGTGTTTAATTGTGAAATGGTTGCTGTGTATTTGTATTAAGGAAAGTTTTCTCATCCAAGACTATTTGGAGTGAAAATTAAGTGTTTAAAGATATTTGTACTTGTTTGTGAATTAATATAAGTTTATTTGTGTTAAAATTTGTGTTATTTTTAGCCTCTAATTGAAATAGTTATTATGGAGAATTTTGAGAGAGAGGGGAGTTATAGGAAGTTGAAAATAGTCATTTAAATGCTATGAGACCATTTAGGGGTGGTTTACTTAGGCAAATAGTGCATTTTTAATTTGAAAATTTTAAAAATCGTGTACTGGCGCCTAAGCGCTACATCTCGCGATTAAAAGCGAGCCAACCCGATAGGTAGGCGCCTAAGCACCATTTACCCCCGCTTAAGCACCGGTTCACGAAAATTGGTTCGCGAATCATTAAAAGTGAAATTTTAGCCCAAAAATCACCATTTTTAACGCCACCATCACCTTCAACCTCTTGAGTTCGTGATTTTTTAGGGCTAGGGCACATCTAAAGTGAAGATTTCTTGGTGGAATCAAATGAAATTTGCTAGATCCATGTTCTTTGAGGTAAGAGTTTTACTTCTATGTGTTCTTTGAGGTAAGA
>NW_018228713.1:21146-24063 GCF_001263595.1 Phalaenopsis equestris
TACATTTGGAGAATTTCACTATGTATTTTGAGTACATTTGGAGAAATTTGAAAATTCACTATTCATGGTGAAAAATAAGAAAAAAAATGCATGGGAAGTGTATGGGAAGTGTAGTTTATACTTTGGAAGTTTAGTTTAGTAATTTAGATTTGATTTTTGAAGTTATTTTTAGAATTTAGAAAATTTGAAGAATGACACCAAGAATGAAGAGGAGCAAAGGAAAGAGCCCTTTCAATTTGAGTAAAGTTATTAGTTTGAAGGCTCAGAATCGATACAGTGATGCGTTGCAATCATGGAAATTGATTCAGGAGCAGTGTTTTAGAAATCTAGGTAGAGACGTAGAGGATTTGATCGTTCGCTGATAGTGGGAATGATTCTGTTGTTTCTTTGCTGTGGCAGATTTTTCTATTGTTAGGGTGTCTATGCAAATCTCCATGAGGCTGAAGATAATATATTCATGTTTTGAGTAAAGTTGGTACCTTTTTCAACGGAGGTAATCAACTTGTTTTATCATCTGCCACCTGATACGTTATGTTTTTATGCAAGTTATAGTCTGACGGAAGCGAAGTTAGATGAGATTATTTCTTACTTGACTGTTGAAAGAGGACTTTGTTAGATCACTAATGAGAGGAGAGTCAACTTCCCAACTTTAAAGTTATGTGCACCTTCAAAGGCCTGACACTATTTTACTTTTGCTCGTCTGCTACCAGCAAATCATCTCTGTGAAGTGACCATAGAGAGAACGACGTTAAATTATTGTATCCAGGAAGGAAACTCATCAATATAGGAGCTTTAATTTATCAGACTATCATCAATTCTTCAACTTCCGTTACTACTACAGGTTTGGGATTTGCTTCCTTGATCTTTTCTTTGTGTGAGCCGACTGGAGTTAAATATGATAGCTGGGAGGAAGTGTTGTTACCTCTAAAGCCCATCGCTAAGGTGAATGTGAAGACTTATTATGAGCTTTCTATTTTTGGCTGGAGAGGAGGATTTTCTAGGAGTTATGGAATGGAGACATCTGCTGCTTCTACCTCTGTTGCTTCTACATCTAGACCATCTACTTCAACTAAGACCCAAGATCAATTATTGCAGAGGATGATGGATCATATTAATTTTACCACTGATAAAGTTCAGAATTTAGAGCATTTTACAGAGCATACTGATAGGTATAGTAAGAAAAAGAGTGATTATGAAAAAAAATTTCACTCATCTCTGGAGAACCTAATTAGGCATGACCTAGGAGTGCAATTTCCTCCATATCCTCGATATCCTGATTATGAGCCTGTAGAAAAGTGGTATAACGGTGATTCAAAAGATGAGTGATTCAAAAGATGAGGTTTTATGTTTGTAATATGTGTTAGACTATGTGATTTGGACTTGAGATTTATGATGTGTTGTTTATTTTTATGTTTATGATGTGTTGTTTATTTTGTTGTTTATTTTTATGTTTTGGACCATGTGGTGTGGTACTGCTACATTTGCATCTTTGTGATGATATGTACTATGTATTGTATTTTAAACTTTTGTATTTTATTGTTATGATTATGTTTGTGTTAGTTAGTAAATTTTTTTAAAATTCGAGGGTAGTAACTATTGTGAGTTTTGTGATTTAGTTAGTTTAGAGCTTAACTTAATTCTATGTCTTTTGAAAAGATGAAAATCTTGCTAACTTAGGTCTTAAATATTAAATTTTAGAAATTGCTACTCTGTATTTTTCTTTTTTCAAGTTTGTGAGTTTGTTTTTAAGTTGAGATTGTGAAGTCAAGTTAGTGTGTTAGTTTGCTTTTATGTTTATACCCACTGTTTAGAAGTATATTGAATCTCTACATGTTGAATTGAGATGAAAATATTTGAAAATTTGATCAAATTAATTTTACTCCTGCTTTTAGTTTTATACTTGTATGTTAGCAGTTATTTTAATTTTCATTCTTGCTTATATATATTTGATACTAAACTGTTTAATCTGTTAAAAATTTAAATTTGGGGGGATGAAAAATATTTTCAAAACTTTAATTTTATTTGTTCTCAAATGAACTACAAGTGAATTTGATTTGAAAAGAAAAATTGATCATGTTTATGAAGTTATATTAGGGAAGTAAAATTTGATTTAGAAATGAGTAAGAGAATTTAGTTGAAATTTTGAGTAATGAAGAAAAACTTTAAGTTAAAAGTTTTTAGTGTAGAAAATGATTAATATAAGTAACTATCTTTAGTAAGAAACATTGTATTTTTGAAAATTTTAGAAATTTAGACTTTTATTTTTAATACTTAAGTTGCTTTTATTAAAAATAATTTTCAAAGCTATTATTATATTTATAAGTAAAAGTTTTGTATCAAGACTTTGCTTTAAGAAAGGAAAAGTATAATTCAAAATTATTAAAGGCCTATCCAGATATAGTAATCCTTGCCTAAAAAAAAAGAAAAAGAAAAAGAAAAGAAAAAGAAAAGAAAAAGAAAAGAAAAAGAAAATAAAAAAAAATAAGAAGAAAAAGTGAGGGAGGAAAAGCTCGAGGATTAGTGCCTAATAAAAAATTGGTTCTATATTTGATCTTTTTAAAGTATAAGACTTGAGAAAATCTTAAGCTTATAGATATAATATAGTAAGTAAAATTATCCTTCATAAAAATTTTTAAGTGGAGATAAAAAAAGAACTAAATTCTAAATTTGTAAGACTTACAATATTTTTGAATTAGATAGGAACTCATATTTTCATCTTTCTTAACATTAAAAATTTCTAAATTTTAAATTGGTCTCATTTAGTGATTATTTTTTCTCAATTGAACTACTATATTTCTAAATCTAAATTTAAGTAAGTCCTAAAGAAACTCATACACATATCATACATATTTAATTTTTAAAGATATTTTTAAAGATTGAAGACAAGTAACATTTTAAGTTTGGAGGATTTTGATAC
>NW_018228713.1:24122-46069 GCF_001263595.1 Phalaenopsis equestris
CTATATATAACATTTTTAGATATATTTTTATACCTATTTTTGAGATATTGCGCTTTAATTTTTTGTGTTTTTGTGTTTTTCTTTCAGGTACAGGTAAAAAGGAGAAAAATACTTAAAGGAGTGAAAAAGGATCAAATTTGGAGAGAGTAAATGAAAAATGTGCAAAAGTGTTTTGGCGCTTAAGCGCCGGTTAAACAGAGAAGGTCGTGCCTAAGCATCAGAGGCCCCGAGCTTAAGCAGTGGCCCCACGCTTAAACGCCAGTGGCAGTTATTGGATGAGTAAATTTGGTTTATGCGAATTTTGAAGAGGTTTTTCAGGCACCTTTTAGCTTAGTAGGAGGTTACAACCACCATAGACGAAAATTATTGTGAAAGGATGCATCTCTTGGGAAAATACATCAAATCAAGACACATTTTGAAAAGATACCAAGACACCTTTTGGAGAATTATAAAAGAAGAAAGATTGAGACTTTGAAAGGGGTCCTGAAAGTACTGGGAAAATTTTAAAAGTTCTAAAATTGGAGAGTTAGTTGGAGAGATTTTCAGGCACCACATATTTATCCTTTTTATTTTAGTTTTATATTGAGAGTGTTGTAAAAGAGAAGAGATTAAAAAAAACTTCAAGAGTTTGGTGGAGGACTTGAGATAAGTTTTTATCTTTTATTTTAGACCACTTTTGGTTTTAATTGAGACTTGTTGTTGGTTTGACAATGATTTCTACTCCATGGATTCTGAGTAGTTTTCTTTATCTTTCATCTTAAAATGATAGGTAATTAAGTGTTGGATGGAAGTTGTGGAGAGTATTGATCTTTAATGTGGGAAGAAGTTGTGACGATTTAAATACATGTACTTCATTTACTTCTTAACTTGGCCAATCCAGATGTTAAAATTTGTTGTGAGAACATGCAAGAACCAGGCTGGATTGTCGCAGTCAACAATTGGAAAGAATTACATCAGGTTGTATGAATGAGAATTTAGTTCATATGATTGAGTGCAAATATATAGAGAAATATTCATTGAAGGGTGTAGAGTTAGAGGAATTTAAAGTGACAGGTTAAAGCCCCCAACTTGGTTTATTATTTTAGGTTCTGATGCGAGATGTTAGTCCCCAGGTGGAGGGAATCGACGGAACTATAGAGTGAGAGCTAGTATCTCCATGCCTAGCCGGTCTTCAGAACTATTCAAACTTTAAATTAGCCAATGTTCTTTATAGCATCTTTAGTAAGGGTAAAGAATATTACTGCCCCTATTTGGCACAATACAATATGCATACTTCCACAACAAAATTTCTATACTTATTACTGATTCATGATAAGGAGAAAAATATTTTCATATTTAGTGCTTTTCTTCTACAAAAACACAAGTTATCTTTTTAATTTTTTTCTTTTTTGTCAAAATATGAAAATTACTGAAAATATTTAAAATTTATTTACTGCAAAAATGTCTTTAGTTTAAATAATTATCTTTTTAAAAATAGAAAGTTTTCCAAAAAGTGCATATTGCATATCTTCCCTGTGGGTTCGATATTCAGGTCTTAATCAAGAAGTCCTAAGTAGTCCTATATTACTTGATAACGATACGTATACTTGTGTAGTATCCCAATATACATAAATTAAAAGTTAAATTCTTATTTTTCTTCAAGATCAATCTTTTGGTTTTGTTGCAAAAAAATGAAATATAAGTGAAAAATAAAATCAGAATTATTGTTATATTGTTGCATATAAACAGTTTCAGGATCATCTTTCCCTTTACATTGAAATATAGTTATGTGAAGAATAGTATTTTGTTGGAAATGATTTTAAATTCTTAAGTGTGACGACTCAAAGTTTTAACTTAATTTACTTATCAATCTGACCAATTGATTTGTTAAAATCTAGTGTGAAGACATATGATCTAAGAGGGCTAAGCTTTGAACAACCAAGTAAGATTCACATTTAATTTCATGGATGAGGATGTAGTCCATGGGGTTAAGTGCAAATAAATAAGGAAATATACTTTAAAGGCATAAAATTAGAGATTTTTATAGTGACAGACTAAAAATCCTCAATTTGGTGATGTTAGCCCTCAGGTGTGGGGAACGTGGGAACTCAAGAGGGAGAGCTTGTATCTTCCTAGCCTAACCACCAATTTAGGGACTAAACTCTTAATTAACCAATGTCCTTTGTTGGTTCATTAGAAGATTAAAGAATATTTTTTCTCATATTTGGCACATATGATTTATGATATTTTTGTTTTTGTACAAACTATAACCTCATTGTAAAAGGAAAAGATACTTTCTTAAATTTGAAACCTTGGTTATAAACCTTAGCTTGTTGGTGACCTCACTTTTGGTTGAGGTCTAATTTTCTCTTTAGTAGCTTAGGCTCTAGGACTTTCCTATTGACTATTTCTAGAGGACTAAAAAAGAAACTCTCACAATTATAAATTCTAAACTCTTCAACTTGAAGTTTCACATATTGACCCTAACCTCTAGCACTCAGTAGGTGGGGTCAATGTGGGGGAGCTCAGAGTGAGTCCCCATAGGATTACTTGGCCTTAGGATTGAACCTGGGTGCTGGTCTTAAGTTGTTCGATACACTTTCACTCACTTGCACATTACCTTTCACTTACTTGAACATTACCTTTCACTCACAACCCTGAACCCAAACTTGTTGACTTTGATCCTTTGATCTTTTGGGAGACTCTTATAGATGGTACCTTAGACTCACTATCCCTAGGCTAGGGTTTAGATAAGACCAGTACACCGAGGACCTAAATGGAGATTCAATTGGTCCATGGCTCAAATAGGGTGGCTGACACATCACTTTCACAAAAATACCAAACTTAGCTTTTTGCCCCCCAAATTTACCCAATCTACCAAAACACCCCAAAACCTTAAGTTTAACCATAAATCCAAATTTCACCAAAAACACCTAAATTTGTTAAAAAATCATCTCAAACCATTTTAAACTACCCAAATTGCCATAATTACCAAAATACCCCCAAAATTGGCAAAATTACCAAAATACCCTGGGTGGCCTAAACTTTCCCGAAACCTTCAAAATCATTTCAAATGTCTCCAAAACCAATATGAACCCTTCAATTGCACTCATTTTGATCAATTTGCCGCACTTTGACCAAAAGCCTCAAATTACCCTTGAGGGCCCAATTTCCCCAAATTAGCCCAAATGTTAAGCCAATTTGATCCCAATATTCTCCAATTTCAATTCTAAACTCAAATTCATCACAACCAAACTCAGTTTAAACCAAATCCAAGCCTAATTGACCCACATTTAAACTCAATTTTAACCTAAGTCGAAAAGCCTCAATTTGAACCAAAATTAAAATCTCACTCAATTGAACTCCAAATCTATCCAATTGCCTCAATTTTGCATCATAAAATATTCAAAACACTTCCACATACCAAATTTAATCTTCAATTAGCCTTGTTCAAGCCCCAATTTTACTCAAAACCAACTCTGACCAAAACACCCAATTTTTCCCCAATTTAGCCATATCTCCAAATGTCACAAAATTGAATGCTTTAACCCCAAAATTGACACCCAATTGATGTTGAGAATTCTTCATAACATCCCCATAGACCATTTTAAACCCTAAATTTGGACTTGGCCCAAATCTAGCCTAACCTAAACTCAAGTCTAGCCCAACACCCCAAACTTGATTAAATGCCCAAAATCCTTCAAATTGACCCACCAAATCAATTTAAAATCACTCCAAATCTTATATAAAGTCTTTATGACAATTATTTAGACCAAGTTACTAATCAATTGAGTCAAATGTCAAGGCTAGCCCAACCCAGACCAAACTTCAAGCCCATATGACCCAAATTGAACCCATGCACCAAATTTGACCAAGCCATGCCAAATTGATCAAACCATCTTCAAGGGTAATATGGAATAATTGTCTGGTTTTAAATACCAACTTCTTCCACCTAGTGACCAGGATAGATTCCTCTAGCCCACCCAAGATGAGCTATGGAATAATTGTCTCTTGATTTAAGGGATTTCACCCATATTTAGACTAAACTCAAATATCTTGGCCATCATTGCTTACTCTTAGGAGTTAACAATAATTAAGCACCCCTTGCCTCCCTGATCCAAGAAGTGACTAGACCCTCTCTAGTCACCACCTCAGCCACCAGAAAAAACCAACCCAACGGAGCCCAAAATGGTCAAAGCCCAAAATTAAACCTCACTGAGTTGGCTATGTCCCATTGGCCACTAGAGCCTTTCTTCCCTCCACCACAATAAGCTTTAGCACCCAAATCCCAGCCCTAAGCTCCATCAGGCAGTCATGAATATAAAGAATGTTCTTCACGGCCAAAAGGGAGAGCATCAAAATCCTTGGGATACTCTGCCAGAATCTCACCAGAGACTCGCCAAGAACTCCTCAGCTCAAGCCCACCATTTTCCCCCTCTTGTTCCCCCTATGAGAGCCCAATTTTGAGCTGAAAATTTTAGCTCAAACTAGGAAAGATTTATCTACACCTCCGCAGTCCACTAAACTCTAATCAACTATGCTCACACCATCACTAGAGCAAGAGGAGTTGAATCCCCACAAAAGCCCCATCTTAAATAGCCTCTAACATAGCTCTATACCAACACTGAAATTGATCTTGATAAAAATCATAGCTTGACAATTTACCACTGATTGAGAATTCTTCTGGTGGTTTGTTGGACCCAATCAAAGCTGCTACAACCATCTAATTAAGTCCTTCCCTCTTATAATTTAGCCTCAACCCTAAACCAAGTTTATTTTGATTCTTCATGTGTAATGGCTTGATTTCATGCTTGATTAACCATATAAATAGATGCGTCTTAAGTAGATGAAGGTTTAGAAATAAACCCCATGTGATTTGTTTAATTCTAGACAAAGATCTTAAGGTTTTAGTGTGGATGATTTACTATTTAAGTCATTTGGGGATGATGAAAGGATGTCATCTGATCACACATTTATTCCATGGACGGTCATGATGGGGCAGGACAAGGAGATGATACGCAAACCGCGGGACGCGTGACACTGAGGTGGCTGGTGGTGTTGAATTATGGGGCGTCACGTGTAAAGCTCGACGCGCCGTAGGATGAGGTGGCGCTGAATGTTTTAAGTAGAAAAGTCTAAATTTTATGATTTAATTTAATACTAGATCTTTAAAAAATCATAACTTTACCCAGAAAAATAATAAAAATAAAATAAAAGTACCCACTTGTTTAGTGAATAGAGGAGAATAATGTGGATAAAAAATAAAAATTATTTGTCTACTCTCTGATTTTTAATAAATTAAATACTCTCTGAATTACTTTAATTCAATATGATCAAGCATTGCTCATCATGGCTTGAAAGTTTTAAGATTTATTCCTTAAGACAGGGGCTATGTTCTCTGATTTTTTCAAGGTAAGAGAGCATCTCTGTGCTTATAACCCTAATTTTCAAGTTAGGATTGCTATTTTAGCTCATTTTAATTGTACAAATCAAAATACCACTTAGAAAATATGAGAATAATTTTATTAGGTTTCTTATAGTCAGAAAAATTGAGGAAAAATGTCATGATGGTTTGAATATATTTATGAATTTCTATCTTTGATTAAGTGCATATATCTTGTATCAATCTATGTAAATTAAATATAAATAAAAAACCAACAAAATAAATTCCACATTGTGTGTAAAAAATATGCTAACCCACTGTAAAAATTTGAAAATTATTTGATTAAGTTTAAGCACTAAAGTTGTTTTTTAAGAAATATTGTATTTTTGCACAAAAAGAATTATATTAAATTAAATATACTTAGGAAAATTATGAAAAGTGTTTTTTTCAGTTCTTTGTGATCCAGAACACTTAGGAAAAATAAAAATTATTTTTGATAAAATACTTTATTTTTTAGCTTTATTTTGAATTAAAAACAATTAAAAATAATTAAAAAATTCCAAAAATTCAAAAAAATATTTCAAATTAAAAATGTATTTCACTTATTTTATCATTAAAATAATTATTATAAATAAATTAGAAAACATAATAAAATATAAAATTTATTCCTCTGAGTTCTTTGGACTTAGAGAGACTTTATGAAATATAAAAAATAATTCTTATATTAAAACATATTTTCCATTTATTTAAAGCACTAAAAATCATTAAATAATTATGAAATAATAATTAAAATTTAATTCAAGAAACTTAAGAAAATTTTCCTAAGTACTTTCTGTGACTTAAGGGAAACTCTAACGTTTTTCTCATAAACCAAAAAATTGATTTTGATCATTTGAATAAATTAATTTTTTGAAAATCCTATTTTCTAACGTTAAAATAATATATATTTAAATTAAATGAAAGCCATATTTTTTTCCTCTGATGTTTTAATTACTCTATGGATAGGGTACTATAAAATCTCTTAAGTCACTTGAATTATGCTTCACGAGTTGTGAGGTGAAGAGCCCCGAGGGTAAAATGGTCAATTTAGGATTTTGGTTCCTTAATCAAAATTTAGGATTAACCAAAGGGAAAAAGGGTATTTTGATCCTAATGAGTATGTTCAGATGAATGAAAAAAATGGGTAAAAGGTAGAAACCAACTTTCCACCTTCCCATGATAAGAATAAAATTATAAATTTTCTAAATTATCAGACTTGGAAGTTAATCAAAATCAAGTGGTTTCTAAGTGATGGGCTTAAATTTGGGAGATGATGTTTCACTTATGATTAATTCCACAATTAATGATGATCCAACTTCTTTTAATCAGAATCCACATCACCTAAATTAAAATTTTAACCTTTGCTAATCTTTCTCCCATTAGATTCATTAAGGGGCTCGGTAGTTATCTAGGCTTGATATTTAATTTTTTTGATGGGATTTAGGGGATAATATGACTAATGATTAGCACTACAAGCCCAGCTTTAGTGGTGGGTACAAAGGTCCTTAATGACTGAAGCTTGCCTTAGGGGCATTCACCTGTATAACTTTTAGGTGAAATATCAATTGATGGGTACCCTATCCTCAGGACGATTAACATGTCAAATTTCACCGAGTAATAGGGTAATTTTAATTTGACCTGAGTTGATTAGTAGAGCAATATGATAAGTTCAAAATGAAGTCAAATGTTTCAACGGATCCTTAAAGCAGTTCAAGGTCATTCCTCGAACAATTTATAATCTCTTGAATATTTTGAAGGACAAGTTGAACTTGATATATCTTGTTCTAAAATCATTCGTTAAGGTCTGTTGGGAATCAATAAGTCGTATTAAGGTTTGTTAGTTACAACATCAACTACTCAAAGCTTTCATGTCTTAATTTGTCCCAAGTAAATTACATAAATGTTGCAAAAGACTAACATTTCAGCTGGAATGTTGAGAAGATGACAAGCACACTTTTATAGAGTTATTTAATTTCTGTCACCTTACTTTCTGCAAATATTGTAAACTGCTTGTGTGAGTACCTTACTTTACTTGAAAAATCAAAAACAAATTTTTTAAAAATTAATCAACATTTTCCGAAACAAACATTTTATTTTTTCAAAGATAACCATAAATCCTTTGAAGTTTAACTAAATTTAAAACGTCCTTTTGAATTTACAGGAGTCCCTCAGAGGAGGCAATCCATGGTTGCTAACAAGATCTCCTTGATTTAAATGAGTTTTATAACTCTCTTAAGCTAAGTTATTTAAAAGAAAATAATGATACCGGAACAAGGGAACCATGAGATTCTAACTCGTGTCACTCTAATCAACTTTAACACCCCCATAATATTTAAATAACCATAATCTTAGGAAACATTTGATTTGACATCATAACATGACACATTAGAATACTTAACCTCTAAACCTGAACTTCTCTCAGTCTCTAGAATTTGAAACATCCAAAACTTAAACTCGCCACGATGAGGAGCGTGGAGCTAGCATTGTTGTCAGCACAACCATCTTCAACAGTAAAACATGTCTACACCAACTAAACCATTCCTTAAAATTAAAAAACAAGCCATAGGACTTTGAGGTTGTCCACTTAGTGCGATATAAATCCTCAACTTTACTTTAGGCCTTTGTATAGCCACGCTATACAAATTAAGCCCTAACCTATTTTAAGATTCTAAGGTTGTCGTTCAATACAAACTAAATTCTCATATCTTCCAGGCTATTTGTGTGATCATCTCACCTGAATGTAAGCCCTAATTAAAAAAATTGTCAGGATGAAACATTCAAATATTTCTCCTCTAAATTGAAGCAAAACCATAGGGTAGACTGAGAAGTCACCGATGTTCTCCTCAGGATCTGTGACATCCCCTAGTTCTTCTTCCTTTGGATTCCAAAAATAAAATGTTCTAAAGTTGAGTTATTCCTATTCCACACCTCTTTGTTCGATCTCCTTGAAAAGTCCAATTCCAATGAACTTCTTGAAGATAATATCCCCTGATTCATATCGAGAGTTTTCTTAGGTGACTTCGAGTATCTAAGATGTAATTAACTATAGGGGCTTTCCCTTATAGGAAGCTTCTCCGAACCCAACTTAATATAAACTCTATTTAATTTTTCATATTTAAAAGGGGAACTTGTCAGCTTAATAAAAATGGTTTCGCAGACCAAACAAGTGTAATATATTTCTTAGTTTATTTGATTGAGCCTCACCTTCAAGCCATGTGTCCATCTTTCAAGATGGATACATAGCATAAGGTGTGGTGTTCTTTCATTTAAATTATGAAAAATATGGGGTCGGTTTGATTTCATATTTTTTTAAAAACTATATATATATATATATATATAAAAATTAAAATGCCTTTTCGAAACGGGCGACGGGCTTCCAATTCCAGATGCCGACAGCTTCCAACGGGCAACTCCTTAACTAAATAATGTCGACAGATGCCGAGAAGATGACATGTATGCTTTTATAGTGCTATTTAAATTCTGTCATTTTATTTTCTACAAATATTATAAACTACTTGGGTGAGTAACTTACTTCACTTGAAAAATTAAAACAACTTTTCAAAAAAAAGATTAATCAACATTTTCAAAACCTAAAACAACATGTTTCAAAGGTAATGAATTCAAAAAAATCCAATTGATTAAATTCCATGGGGTATCATAAGAACCATTGATAATGTTAATAAGCTTTAAGGAGTCATATTCAACCCATAGCTGGTTGAAATGGAAAGATCTGGCTAAGTTGATGGCCCAAAAGATAGCTTGACATTCTGCTTCAAGGGAATCCAAAGCTTTAACAGGAGATTGAAAAAACAAGATGCAACTCCCCTCATGATTCCTGAAGAAACCACCAATTCCAGCAGACTGAAATTTATAGCTACCTTCAGTGTTAAAATTTATCCATCCAAGCTTTGGAAGAGTCCAGCAAATTTTCAAGACTTTGGAAATGGAAGGATTGAAAGATGGGCTCAGCTCCAAAATAGCTTCAAAATTTTTAAATTTAATCAATTTTTGTATAAAAGCAATACAATTTAGACCTACCTTCATAGGTTCTAAATAGGAATTATCTTGCTTCAACTGGTTTCTAGCCATCCAAACAAACCAAGCCACAATGTTGGGGATGTCCTGAAGATTGATTCCCCTCCAATTAGACCAGTAATTATAAAAAAACCTCCCATGTTAGATTCATAGTTGGGACAATAAGCTTACCATTCACAATAGACCAAACATCCTGTACCCAGGGGAAGGCAAAGAAAAGGTGGGTAATAGTTTCCTCATTGGACCGACATAAAATGAATCTAGAGGGACCTCTCAGACCCTTCAATTTCAATATATCATCAGCGGGAATCAATTTTAAGAAGAGTCTCCATATAAAAAATGACATGGAGGGAGTGAGAAATTTATTCTAGATTGTATGACCCCAATACACCACCAGTTGGGGAGGCTGAGAAGAGATTAAGTTCTTTTAGATAGCAATTCTGTCCTTTACTCCAGGGTTTACAGAAAGTTTTAGAATATTAGAGATTTGAGAAGGGCTGCAGAAAGGAAGAATTGGAGTGAGATTCCACTTATCATGTTCCCGAAGATCCTTCACAAGCATTGGAGAGGCTGAAACAATTTGATCATGAAGAAGGCAACCTTCCAAAGACCAATAAGACATAGCTATACTAGGGTTTTTTGGCGATTTTCGAGCGATCTCAGGCGTTTGAAGATGGTGCTCCTTCGGTCGGCTGGTGAGATAGTTCCATCACCTCTAAAGATCCTTATTTCATTTTTTCCCTTTGCCGTGTGATTTTTACATTGCTTTGGTTTTCATGATTCGAGCATGTCGTCAATTTCTTGTACTTTTGTTGATGCTGATGGAGGTGGTGGTTTGTCAACACCTTTGTCGGCACTATTTTAGTTGAAGGAGATGTCCGTTGGAAGCTGTCGGCCGCCTTGAAAGCACGTTTATTTTACATATGTATATATAGTTTAGAAAAATATGAAATCAAACTGACCCCATATTTTTCATAGTTTAAATGAAAGCACTATACCTCAAACCCTGTATCTATCCCGAAGGATGAACACAAGACTTGAGGATGAGGCTCAATCAAAATATATGACATTTGTTTGGTTTGCAAAACCACTTTATTTGCCGACAATTTACCCTATTTAATATAAAGGATTAAATAAGGTTTATACTGGATTCAAACAAGTTTTCCATAAGGGCAAGCCCCTACAGTTAATTACCTCTTAGATAACCAAAGCCACCTAAGTAAACTCTCGATAAAAATCAGGAAATATTATCTTCAAGGAGTTCAAAAGGATAGAACTTTTCAACGATATCGAAAAAGAGGTGTGAAAAGGGAATGTTTCAAATTTAAAACATTTATTGTAGAATCCAAAGGAGGAAGAACTAGGGGATGTCATAGATCTGAAGGAGAACCTCGGTGACTTCAGAGTCTATCCTATTGTTTAGCTTCAGTTTTGAGGAGAAATTATTTGAATGTTTCATTGTGCCAATTTTATTTGTTAAGGCTTACATTCGTGTGAAACGATCACACAAATAGCCTGGAAGATGTGAGGATTTAGGTTGTGATGAACGACAACCTCGGAAACCTAAGACGAGTTAGCGCTTATATTGTACAACAGAGCTATACAAAGGCCTAAAGATGAGTTGAGGATTTATTTTGAGTAAGCAAACAACCTAAAAATCTTTTGGGACGGAAATTGGTTTAGCTGGGGAAGACAGTTTTGTTGTTGAAGATGGTGATGCTGCCCACCATGCTAGCTCAATGCTCCTGGCCTTGACGAGTTTAAGTTTTCTAGGGTGTCAGGTTGTGATGTCAAATCAGGTAGCCCTATAGTTAAATTTTTTAAATATTATGGGGCATATGAAATTTGATTAGAGTGACACCGATTAGGATCCTACGGTTACCTCGTTCCGGTAACACTATTTTCTAATGGATTCACTTTGTCCAAATGAATTTATTAAACTCAACTTAATGAGTTCCATACTTTCATTTAGACCGTGGGAAGCCTCGTTAGCAACCTTAGGTTACCTCGTCCGAGGGATTCCCGATCATCCGATAGAGACGTCTTAATTTAGTTGCAAATGTTGTTTGTGATGTTTGTGATTAAATTTTGAGTTGTCTTATATTTTGAATGTTGTGGAGGTGAATTTTATCTTGGTTGATTTTTATTTTGGCTTTGGTTTTGTGGCTATCCTAACAGTTTTGGTTTTCTTGCAGAGTGACATCGTTGTTTAACATCCAAGTTTATAAGCATGAAAGTACAGTGTGGAAAGTATAGGAAAAGGTCGGTACTATAAACTGTAAAAGCGTACCTGACGAGTCTTCTCGTTCCACCACCTGAAGCTCAAAATAGCATGTAAGGGCATTTTATATGAAGTGAGAAAAAAAAGGTTTTGGTGATCTACCAAATCTTAAATCATATATTGGTGAGCACCTATTAGTTTGATTAAGGATGATTTTCGTTAAGCAAAACATATTAAGTTTAGTAGACCTTCGAGGTATCCAACAGGTCTGAAGAAAGAAGTGGTACATGCTTCCCTCTCACCGCTTGATGAAAAGCCTCGAGCTCATTTAAACTTATTATGTTGCTTAATAATTAATCCTATAAATATCTCCAATGTTCAATGAACATTTATGTTTCAATTATCTGTAAGAGTAAGGTATTATAGTTTATCATTTAATTTTAAAATTATGTGGGTGAAGACCCTTAAAGGGACAAGTTAGTGTTATTAAGACATTTATTCAATTTTAGTTCTAGCTTGGGCTTGTAGTGTTTCAAAGGTGTTCAACTTTTTATTCACTTTTCTAAAATTCATTTAACCAGATTTGATTTAGCTTAAGTCACTACTAAGCCCTTAAGGTCCTAGTGAATGTCTTAATCATTTTGAAGGAGATTTTTAAGTGATAATAATTCATCATCAAGACATTTGAATGTTATTTGAACATCCATGAGGTATTGAATTAATGAGTTATTAACACTCAACACCATACCCCTAAGTCTAGGGTCATTTAATTTGATAGACTTCCAAATTTTGATGAATTAGGAAATTTACACATTTATCTTTTAATTGGAAAAAATGAGATTGGTTTCTACCAATTTAATTGAAAGAAATGAGATTGTGTTTCAGTCATCCAAATATGTTAATTAAGATCAAAGGTTTCCCTTTTCCCTTTCTTCAATTTTCCCTTTCTTGAATTAAGCCTAAAATTTCAAAAATTACATTTTTCCCTTAAGGTTCCATCACTTCATAATTCATCAAATTTAATTTAAATGACTTTGGAATTTTTGTCCCACCTCACTCATGGGTCAATTAAGACATCAAAGAAGAAAATGTGATTTTTCAAATTTTAATTTAATTTATGTATTTATTTATATGCAAGAATATGATTTTTTAAGGAAAATTCCACAACTTGACCAAGGTAAAGCCAAATCCATTGAAATTTTTATTGAAGGTAGACCTAGACCATAGAACTGCTTGGACCAAATTTCATGGTTTTTTGAGTTTTATTTGAATTATTAGAATTGCTTTAAATTCTGAAGTGTTAAATAATTATAAAATATTTTAAATGTGGAAAATTAAGTTTTACATTTTTATTAAATTTTACATTTTTTTGATTTTTTTGATTTATTAGATTTATTTAAGTGAAAATCCATTTTTTAACCTTTCAAAATTATTTTAAGCTTTAAAATTCAATATCTTCACTTAGAAAATTAGAAAAAAAATATTCCAATTATTCCTAAGTGCTTAGGAAACAATTTATAACATTCCCATGAATTTTATTAATTTTTTTTATTTTTATTATTTATTGTGATTTTTATTAATTATTAATTATTTAATTATTTAAAATAGACTTAAAAATGTAAATTTTATTTTATTTTTAGAAAATTTCTCTGATAACAGAGAACTCCAAAAACTAATTTTTATAATTATGATTTTTTAAGGAAAATTCCACAACTTGACCAAGGTAAAGCCAAATCCATTGAAATTTTTACTGAAGGTAGACCTAGACCATAGAACTGCTTGGACCAAATTTCATGGTTTTTTGAGTTTTATTTGAATTATTAGAATTGCTTTAAATTCTGAAGTGTTAAATAATTATAAAATATTTTAAATGTGGAAAATTAAGTTTTACATTTTTATTAAATTTTACATTTTTTTGATTTTTTTGATTTATTAGATTTATTTAAGTGAAAATCCATTTTTTAACCTTTCAAAATTATTTTAAGCTTTAAAATTCAATATCTTCACTTAGAAAATTAGAAAAAAAATATTCCAATTATTCCTAAGTGCTTAGGAAATAATTTAGAACATTTCCATAAATTTTATCAATATTGTGATTTTTATTAATTATTAATTATTTAATTATTTAAAATAGACTTAAAAATGTAAATTTTATTTTATTTTTAGAAAATTTCTCTGATAACAGAGAACTCCAAAAACTAATTTTTATAATTTTTTGAGTTACATTTTAATTATTAAAAATCATTTTAATGTCAAAAACGTCATTTAACTTAGAAAATCAATTTGAGTTATCAAATAAGCTCCAAATATTTTAAAATTTTTTATGGGGAGTTCTGTAAGCTTCAAATTGCAGTCGGGATTAAAAATAAAGTCATTGATATGTTTGTGTTTCCCAGAATTAATTTTATTTAAATTTTAGGATTTGTGAAAATTAGGTGTGCTGTTAATGATTTAGATCATGAAACATTTTTCAAAGGGTTCTCTGGTCATGACGAACCTTCCAAAATTTTGTTGGATTTTTTTAAACAACATGCTAATTATCATGATTATTTTAAGCAAATAATGCACATAAACTTGAAAATTATAGTGCTCTGTCCACAATAAATATACATAAACTTGAAAAATAAGGATCTCTGTCTATGAGTCTCCTCTGACTTTGGAAAAAATCAGCGAATGTCCTCTAATATAGAGGCAACAACATGCCAAAATATCAAGCCATGGTGAAATGTCTATATGCATGGAGATTTAAAAGTCTCAAAACAACATTTAATTAATTAAAAATAAAATATGCATCAAATAAAGTTCAAACTATTTCCACATTGTTCTCCTCTATTTATTGAGCACTAAGATATTTTTATTTTATTTTTGTGGTTTTTCTACACAAAGATATAAATTTTTAAAGTTAGGGAGCATTTTCTGAATTATTTAAATCCCTATTTTTCTATTTAAATGCGCGACGCCACCTCATCCTAGCCAACTCCGAACGGCGACGCGGTGTGCTCCCATTTTCTATGCTTTCCACCTTTGCATGCCACGTGGCCCGTGGTTCACATATCAAGAGTTCATCCAGCTAGATCTCATCCATTGATGAGATAAACACGCGATCAGATGACTCCTCGTCATCATCCCCAAATAGGCTAATCCGAGAACCGTCCACACTTAAACCTTAAGATCTCCCTCTAGACTCAACCAAATCTTGTGGGGTTTGTTCTTAGAGCTTTATCTACTCAAGACAAACCTATCTATACAAATTATATGGTATGAAATACAGTAAATATGTATTGAGAATGAAAATAGGCTCGTATTATGGTTGGAGTTCAATACCTTTGTCTGAGAGGGGAGACCTCAATTAGATGGCTGTGGTAGCTTTGATTAGTCCCAATAAAGCTCAAGATGAAGCCTTGTGCTCTGGTGAATGGTCTAGGTAGGAATTCGACCAAGCTCGATTTCAGGTGTTGATTAAAGTCTATACTAGAGGCTGTTTGAGAGGGGACTTTTGTGGGGAATCAACTTCTTTCACTGTGGGGAAGGTGTGTGCACAATTAATTGAAGTTTGATTCACTGTGGAGGTGTGAAGAATTTTAAAGTTCAGAATTTTAAAGCAAGCCACAATACTAAACGCTGACACAAAACTATACACATAATCAAATTTCAGAATTTTAAAGCAAAAACAAACCAAACCGAATCAAATCAAATCCACACAATTACATGAAATACCTAAATATTCTTAAGCAAGTAGAGAATCCAAAGTCTTCAGTTATTCCACTTCATCTACAGTACTTTCACCTCCTCTAATATCTTCCATGGATTGGCAATGAACATATAGGCTGTAGAAGGATCGGTACGGGAATTAATCTGTTAAATTTTCTTTGATCCACCCATTTTCTGTAAACATCCAAACTAATCCTGCTTCAAAAGTTCCAGTATGATCAAAATTTTCTTTCATTCTCGAATCAAGGTGATAAAAAAGGTGCTTAAGATCTCCCACTGCATTTATAATACTCTGAAGTTCCGTTTCAATTTTCTTCAATTTCTTCTCCAAAGCAAGCAAAATTCCTACTGTTGGTGGTATTAATGGAGTTAAAGCATGTGAAGAATGATCCATAATAGCATTTAGTGCTCCATTTCCATTACCAACATACTGATCATCAATAGGGATCATGGGCTCTCATCGTAGTAAAAATTTTTCCCAACTTTCATATGGCACTTGGGATTGACTGCAAATCAGAAAAAATTGTAGAAGGATGCCCAAGTCCATAAATTGGCCCATTCATAATGATACCAATAACATATTTAAATATGATTGATCCTATATTAATAGTTTTTTCCATTTGAATATAGTAGTTTAAAATAGCACTTTCCTTGGAGACTCTACTAATCTTCATAGTAGGGAGTAAATTTGCACAAATAAAGAAATGCCACTACTTCAAAATTGGATTAAGATATTAAGTGATGAAGCAGGAAATCTAATATATCCTTCATTTTGTACTTCCCACATAACACTTTCATCCGTTAGAAAATTATAAACATCTTTCATCAAATCTCGTGTAGGAATGAAATTTTCATAATGACAGATTGGAATATTTTCTATTATATACAATTCATTAATCCTCGCAGGAGTAAATGGTTCAGCCTTACCTCAGCCTTACCTCGTACGAAGACAACTCCTTGGGTAATTCTATGTAGATTTGCATAGAACTCCTTCACTACAGGCACAGGAACAACAACCGCAACGGTAGTGTAACATAGAACATCCCATCGCCTTTGCAAAATGATCTTGTCAACCCAAGCACTTGGATTGATTAAGCCATGATCAACAAATCCTCTCTCATTGATCAATCTCTTTTTTGTAATAACTTTATCGTATAATCTCTGAGAGTTGAAACTAATAAACTTTCTTCTATTAAAAACTCGATACCTTGAAGTATTTTTGGAAATGGAAGCCATGGAATCCGAAAATAGGAAGTTTCAAGGCATCCTAGGAAGTTTTTAGGACTTTAAAAACACCTCCTGACGGTTATTATGGAGCAAAATATGACCTAAGTTCGCCAAAGGTTGTCTAAACTGTCAAACCACTCTCGACACTGTCGGCGCTCCCAATTGGCACTGCCGGCGCTGAGGTCTGTTTTCTGCGTCGTGAGCGCCAGTGTCCAAAATTTTGCGACTTTCATTTTTCGTTCAATTTAATTCCAAAATTTTCTACAATACCAATATTTGACTTAATTTATAATAAATGAAATTATGTAGGATTATTATCTACTAATATATAAGACACTTATCAAATAAAATAGTAATACATAAACATATATATATGGGTTACCTCCCACAAAGTGCTTGGTTTAACGTCGTCAGCCTGACACATCATTTGTTTAGTTGGGTTGACTTAACATTAAAACTTCTTTAAATTGAGGTAAGTGCCCTTCATAATAATGTTTCAGACGATGCCCACTAACTTTAAATACCTTTCCAGTGTTAAGATCTTTAATAACAACAATTTCATAATGATAGACTTTAATCACTTTAAATGGTCCTAACCATCTAGATTTTAGTTTTCCTGGAAACAATCTCAATCTTGTATTATATAATAGAACTTCTTATCCAGGTTCAAATTTCTTCGGAATAATCTTCCGATTATGCCATATTTTCATTTTTTCTTTATAGATTTTTACATTATCATATGCTTCAATTCTTATTTCCTCAATTTCATTGAGTTGCAAAAATCTTTTCTCACCCGCATCTCTTAGATTAAAATTAAATTCCTTAATAGCCCAAAATGCTTTATGCTCTAATTCTACTGGTAAGTGGCATGTTTTTCCAAATATCAGTCTGTATTGAGACATTCCTATAGGAGTCTTATAAGCAGTTTTATATGCCCATAATGCAATATCTAGTCTAGCAGACCAATCCAATTTATAAGGATTTACAACTTTTTCTAATATACATTTAATTTCACGACTTGATATGTCTGCTAGACCACTAGTCTGAGGATGATATGTAGTAGAGAATCTATGCATGACATCATATTTCTTAATCAATTTTTTGATTCTCTTATTCCTAAAATAAGATCATCTATCAGTAATAATTACTCTCGATATTCCATATCTTGTAAAAATATTTTTAAATAAAAATTTAGAAATACTCCAAGCATCACATCTGGGTACAACAATTCCATTTGGACATATATTCAACAACAAGTAATATATATATAAGTTTCCAAATGAAGGCATAAATGGTCCCATAAAATCTAATCCCCACACATAAAAAATTTCAACTTCCACTGTGGCTTCTTTCAATTATCTTTTGAGTTTCTTCATAAGGCACTTCTAAAAATTAGATCTTTACATTGTTTATATAAATATGGGTCATCCAAAAAATAGTCTTTTGAATCATATATAAATTTCTTTAATTGTGGATTTTTTTATCAAATGGTAAAATATCACTTACAATATAATTTACTATATCAGCATACCACGGTACATCCATTTCATCAATACTATATAACTGTTCATGAGGGAAATTTTCTAAAATTTCATTTGCAAAATTAGTTAATATTTCTATTTCTATCCTGGACAAATGATCAGCTATTTGATTATCATTTCCCTTTCTATTAATCACGGTAAAATCAAACTCTTGCAATAGAAGTATCTATCCAGTTAATCATGGTTTAACATCCTTCTTTTGTATTAAGTATTTAATAGTAGAATGATCTGTATGCACTATACATTTAGTTCCAATTAAATAAGGTCTAAATTTATCAAAGGCATAAACAATAGCTAATAGCGCTCTTTCCATAATAGTATAATTAATTTAAGCATCCTTTAGAGTCTTACTAACATAATATATAACTTTAAAAAATTTATCGTGCCTTTGTCCTAATATAGCCCCAATATAGCATAATCACTAGCATCGCAAATTATTTCAAATGATTTTTCCCAGTTAGGTGGTACTATTATAGGTGCAGTGACTACTACTTTTTAATAATTCCTTTTATGCATTCCTCATCAAAATCAAATTTTTTATGCTCTTTCCATAATAGTATAATTAATTTAAGCATCCTTTAGAGTCTTACTAACATAATATATAACTTTAAAAAATTTATCGTGCCTTTGTCCTAATATAGCCCCAATATAGCATAATCACTAGCATCGCAAATTATTTCAAATGATTTTTCCCAGTTAGGTGGTACTATTATAGGTGCAGTGACTACTTTTTTTTAATAATTCCTTTTATGCATTCCTCATCAAAATCAAATTTTTTATCTTTTTCTAAAGTTAGCATAGCGGCTTAGTTATTTTTGAAAAATTTTTTATGTAGCGCCTCTAAAAACCAGCATGTCTTAGAAAACTTCTCACCCATTTAACATTAGTAGGTGGTGGTAATTTTTCTATAACTTGAATTTTTGCAGGATCTACCTCCGTGCCTTTTTTTAGAAATTTTATGCCAAAGCACAATACCTACTGCAACCATAAATTGACATTTTTCCTAATTTAATACTAGATTTACTTTTTCACATACTTCGAGAACTTTTTCTAAATTATTAAGACATAACTCAAACGAAGTCCCAAATACAGAAAAATCATCGATAAACACTTCCATTCCATGTTCTATAAAATTGCTAAAAATTAACATCACGCATCTTTGAAATGTTGCAGGTGCATTGCATAGTCCAAAAGGCATTCTACAAAAAGCAAATGTTCTATATGGGCTTGTAAATGTTGTTTTCTTTTGATCCTCTAGAGCAATTAGAATTTGATGATAACCGGTGTATCCATCTAAAAAGCAATAATATTTATTCCCAGTCAATCTATCCAACATTTGGTCTAGAAAGGGTAAAGGAAAGTGATCTTTTTTAGTGGCCATATTTAACTTTCTATAGTCAATACAAATTCACCAACCAGTAACTTGTCTTATTGGTATTAATTCATTTTTCTCATTTTCTTCAACAGTCACTCCTTCTTTCTTCAAAACACAGTGAATTGGGCTTACCCAAGCACTATCTGAAATAGGATATAGAATTCCAATATCTAACCATTTTAAAATCTCTTTTTTAATAAATCCTTTCATTAGTGGGTTTAATCTTCTTTGAGGATCAGCTTTAGGTTCACATTGTTCATCTAATAAAATTCAGTGCATACAAATTTAAGGACTGATTCTTTTAATATCTGCTAAAGTCCATCCAAAAGCATTTTTATACTTGTTCAACATTTCTATCAACTTTTGTTCTTGAATTTCAATTAACTCAGAAGATATAAGAACAGGCAATGTAGATGACTCTCTTAAAAATACATACTTTAAATGGGCAGGTAATATCTTTAATCCAAGTTCAGGTGGTTTAATACTTGAAGGAATAAGATTTTTATTATTGTTTTCCAACAAGTCTAATGTTTCAAATTTTCCCTAAATATAATCCAATTCTTCTCCTTTTATTTCATCTTCATTCTCAAAAATTTCTCCTTGCTTTAATTTATCTTCATACTCATTCTTAAACTGCTCATTATTTAGAAAATCAGCTATTTCCATCCTAAAACATTAATTATCTTTTTCTAGTAGGATATTTCATAGCTTTTGCTATATTAAATTTTACTTCTTGATCCTTAACTTTCATTATTAATTCTCCTCTTTGCACATCTATTACAACTCTTCTTGTTGCAAGAAATGGTCTCCCTAAAATAATAGGAATCTTTTAATCTTCCTCCATATCCAATACTATAAAGTCTACAGGGAAAATAAATTTATCCACTTTTACTAGTACATCCTCTATAACTCCTTTTAGATAAGTTATTGATCGATCAGCTAACTGAAGAGTTACAGTAGTAGGGGAAATTTCTCCCAAATCTAAATGTTTAAAGATTGATCAGGGCACAAGATTGATACTGCTCTTAAATCACATAAAGCTTTTCCATAAAACTTTTCACCAATTGCACAATGTATAGTAAAACTACAAGGACCTTTTAATTTTTCAGGAAGCTTTTTCTAAATAATAGCACTACACTCTTCACTGAGTGCAACGGTCTCATGATCTGTAAACTTCCTTTTCTTATTTAGTACATCCTTCATAAATTTCACATAACTTGGCATTTGTTCCAAAGCTTCAAAAAAAGGAATATTTATCGATAATTTCTTAAGGATTTTCAAAAATTTTGTAAATTATTTATCTTTATTTTTCTACTTCAGTCTTTGAGGAAACGAAGGTAATGGTTTTTCTAAGGGAACCTGTGTTTGCTCATTTTCATGTTGATCATTTTCCATTTTTTCCTTCTCTTCATCAACTTAAGTTTCTCTTTGGATCTTTGTTTCAAATTATTTTCCACTTTGTAATTGAATAGATTTAATTTGCTCTTTATTTTGATCTTTTGGATTAACTTCCACAGTACTCGGACGAATTCTAGAAGGTCTGTTACTAGTGTAGTAGCAATATGTCCTAATTGATTTTCAATATTTATAATAGCAGCCCCTTGATTTTGTATTTGATTTCCCATATTCAACATCACTTTTTTCATCGTCAACTTATTTTCCTTAACTTTTGGGTTAGGATTGGAGTTAAATCCTGGAGGATAATAAGGTCAAAAATTAGGATTTCCATGATTGTTCAGATTTCCGGATGGATTCACCAGATTGTTATAATTATTCCAACAAAAATTAGGCAATTTTTCCATCCAGGGTTAAAATAGTTAGAATAGGGATTGTTATTTTGATTATTTATAGTATTTAAGGTTTAATAAGATAATTGAGTATCAATAAGCTGTCCTAGTGAATTTTCCTCTAATACTGGAGGTATTTGCGAATAATTCACTCCTATTTCATCAATCTTTTTAGAAATACAGTAATTTGAGATGGGATGCTAAAAAAGACATTGCATTAAAATCATGAATATTGGCTACTCTCTTAGGATTTACCCTTTCAGAGGGTCATTGAAAATTATTAGTAGCCATTTCTTTAATTAACGAATATGCTTCCTAAAAAGGTTTTGACATTAATGATCCACCCACAGTAGAATCTATAATAGATCTTAGTAATCGTACTAATCCTTTGTAAGAGGTTTGAATTATTAACCAATCTGGCAAAGCATGGTGTAGACATTTTCTAAGAAGATCTTTAAATCTTTCCCAGGCTTCATATATTGAATCCCCTTCAAACTGACAAAAAGATGTAATATCATTTCTAAGCTTAGTGGTTTTCAAGGGTGGAAAATATTTAGCCAAGAATTTTTGTGATAGTTCTCCCCAAGTTCTAATAGATCCAGTGCTAATGAATTTAACCAAGCCTTGGCTTTATCCCTTAATGAAAAAG
>NW_018228713.1:46133-52111 GCF_001263595.1 Phalaenopsis equestris
AGTTAGGATCTTCAGTAGGTGATCCTCCAAACTGATTATTTTGTATCATTTGGATAATAGCAGGTTTAAGCTCAAATGAATTAACAACAACATCAGGATTTTGAATAGTCAAGTGAAGTTCATATGCTGTTAGATTCACATAATCTTTTAAAGCTCTTTGTTAATTCTCATTTATTGGATTTTCTAATTTATTTGCCATTTCTTTTAAATTTTTAATTTCAATTTATTATTTTCGAATTTTTCTAATAGTACGTTCTAACTCTGAATTGCTAGGTACTAAGGTTTCAGATCCAATAGTTTGCATAAACAAAAAAGTAAGCCGAGTAAAATTCTTTTAAAAAAAAACACTCTTAAATAAATTTTTTTTTGGATTTTTGATTTTTTGTATATTTTTTATTTTTATATATTTTTATAGTATATATATTATCTCTAACTTTCCTAATTTATCAAAACTATTTAATTTACCTACATTTAACCTTTACCTTCCCCACGCAACGGTTCCTAAAACTTGTTACCTTCCCTGCAACCGTACCTTCCCCAATGAAGTGGTGTCAACTTCATAAATACTTGATAAATACTGTAGTAGTGCCAACTTCATAAATACTTAATAACACTGTAGTGGCGTCGTTGTAGTATAGTGGTGAGTATTCCCGCCTTTCACGTGGGTGACCTGGGTTCGATCAACAATAAATACTTGGCCTAGTCCGTTCAATAATTAAACTAGTTTTTCCTCGTCCACATCCCTGGCCTCAACCTTGGGTGTACGAACTAAGAGAACCTCCACCAACTTGTTGCAAATGAGTGGTGGAAGATTGCTGAAGCGGAGTTGAATGACCTCCTTTTTGTAATTTGTCTCAATCTTCACTTTTATTTGTTACAATTTCGCGAGAGAAGACAGTTTTCTTCAGAGGCACATAATAGGCAGCATCTTCATGAATACCAACTTCATGAAATGAAAACGGTGGTAAATCTCCCTTGATGCAATGTTCTTGTCTTTCTTTGTAGTACTTAATGCATCGGTGTAGAGACGATGAAACCATGTTGTGTTCGTTAATCCACGGTCGACTCAGTATAGCGTTGAAAGTGGTCTTGGCGTCGATGATATGAAACTTAGCAGTTGTTACTGGTTCTCCAACGTTCATAATAAATGTAATGGATCCAAGGGCCCTTTCTCCCTTTTGTTTGAATCCTCTTAGCATCATTTTATCAGCCGTAAGCTCTTAAGCTTCAATTTCCAAATAGGCTAATGTTCGTAGACTCATCAAGTTGAGTGATGCTCCAGGATCTACTAAAACATTGGACAACACAAATCTACCAATGTTAATGGAGATGTACAGTGGTCGGTTGTGGTCGGCAGCACCAAGCAGCAAATCTTCATCTGTAAAGGTTACCCCAAGCAGTAATTTCAATGAACAAACTTCATCCAAGGATGTGCTGGCCAACTGGGCTAAGCAAATCTTGGAGTCAAGCAAGGCTGTAACCAGAGACACTCTCATCTCCTTTGATCATCTCCTTTGATCTCCTTTGATAGGATTAGAGCATCGTAGATGCTTAATTTGGTCGGGAACTTCCTAAGATGAGCTAACACATTATAATCCACTTTGTATGATCCTCAAATTTTCTCTTGGTTGTGTGGTTCTTCCACCTGTGGAGGTGGAGGTAGTTCTTCTTGAGTTACTATTTCTTTTCCTTTATCTATCGATGCTATTCTTGGGGGTAATACTCTTCTGTTCCTTAAGTTCACTTCTATAATTTCTTCTTCTTATGATATCATTGTTGAATCTTTTGGTGTTTCTTCTTTATGGAAAGTGGTGCACCGTGGTGCTCAAAAATTGGTTCTAAACTCCCGGGCTGTCATAAGCGGTATCATTGATGTCTTCTTTGGTCTTGTTAGTGAGTTCATCGGACTTGAGTTCGATTCGAGAATCAAGATCGAGGCTAGATTGGTCAAAATCCGTTACTTTATCACTAGAAACAATTAAAACGTAGCTAAAATCACAATCATTATATTCATAAGGCCTTGGAGGGGTAAAAAGATAATCATAAAAAGTCAGGGGTTCAAGGATTTTCTTTCCCAAATCTGAGACAACCAATTAGTAGAGGCAAACCCGATCCAACCCCCCGTGCTATCAGTCTTCGTAGTAGTGTTCTTCTTCTTCTTTGTCTTTGACGACGATGAATCTCTTGGTGAAATCTTCGTCTCAAGTTTAGCAGGTTGAAGACTCTGAACGGAGGCTTGTTTTGTTGCGTTCTAGATTTGATTCAATATTTTCTTGGATGATTTGCTCCAAACTTCATTCCATCCGTCTTTTCCGGCATATGCAAAAGATTTTTTTGATGAATCTTGTATTTGGTTTAGGACCCACTTGAGCTCGTCCCAAGTCGCACTCCATCCATCTTCTCAAGTATAAGGATCAATCAGAGAGATTGGTTCGACTAAAATCATATTTATGGAACCTTTTTCAGGTTTTTTTAAATATTCTTTCAGAATCTTTGTATTACCTTCTTTAATGTTCTTTTTGAGCCAATCCTTAAATATGAAACATTCTTCTATAGTGTGCCCAAGCAATCTGTGGTATGGGCAATAATTTGGTTGATCCTTCTTGTCTACCTCTTCGGGCTTCTTTGGATCTGGTAGTTTGAACTTGACTTCTTCATCAGACTTTTGAACATCTTGGATACAACTTCATATTTGAAAGAATACACCATTTTCTATCATTCTGCCAAATATATTCTCTTATTCCCTGTTTGAGGTCTGTTTGAGGTGATCCTTCTGATCCTTATTGAGGCAGTCATTGGTTAGACTGGCTATTCTATTTCTGAGCATGCTGTGATGAAGATTGATGAGGATTTTTTGCATATATCTTCATTGATTGCTTCCCTTTATCGCACTACTGTTCCTGGCATCTTTTTAAATAATCTTCTTGCCTTGGATTTCTTGTGAGAATCCATATGTTTGATTTCTTCTTGAAGACTGCTAGCCTTGCTGAGCAGCTTCTCGAAGGATTTGATGGTGAGTCCCTTGAGCATGAAAGCTACTGACCCATGAATGATTCTGAGTAAGATCTCAACTATGTGATGTTCTTGTAGCTGAGGTTCACACTTCATGCTAAGGTTTCTCCACCTCAAGATGTAATCCACCAAAGTCTCATTGGGCTTTTTCTTTCCATCATGAGCACTCCTATTGAGACATGGTGTTGCGCTCTGACAATTTTTTTCACAAATGATTGTTCCAACTCGGCAAATGTCTTAACTGATTATTCGAGCAAATCAGCATAGCAATCAAAAGCAATCCCTGACAGGCTGCTGAAAAATTGTTGAAAGATTAAAGCTTCGTTACTCCTTGTGTTGCCACAACTAGCTCGAAAATGTGCTATATGTTGTCTGGGATTTCCAGTCCCATCAAATATCATAAGGTTGGGGTCACGAAACCCTTGGAGAAGGGTACAACATCGAAATCTTCTAGGTAAGGTCTACCATTTAAAATCAATGCACCACCCTTAGATTGGATTAAGGCCTCCCGAACTTGTCCAACCATTTTCTTTAATTCCTTCTCCGGCATGGCGTTCGATGGAGAATCTTTCTTTGGTTGCTCATCTATGTTTGCTGAGGTGAATTCTTTTCTTTCATCTGTAATATATATAATTTCTAGTTGGTTGACCTCTGGAGAAACTAATTGTTGGTTTGAGATTGTCCTTGAATTGTGGTCATGACAGTCATGGCTGCGGCCATCTTTTCTGTGCTTTTCTCCAATCGGCTGACTTGCTTATCCCTTAGGAAGATAGCCCTACGCAACTCATCTACGTCATTCTTTTCGATGAGAGGTTGAGCCTCATGCGCAGATATAGCGGCTATGGGTTCAATGACATGAATGTCCATGAAATCTCTTCAAGGTAATCATTATAGTCAAAATCTTGATCATCATCAATGGAAACTCGATGTTCCCGAGCCAACTCTAAAATCTCGACCCTGAGCTTTTCAAATTTTCCTTCAATTATTGATTCTTGAATTGCCTTAAGATCTGGAGGAACCTTCTGGACCTCCTCCTCTTATTCTTCCATCTCGCTGGCATTTGCTGCGACAATGTAAGATACTTTGCACCCTGACTTCATTCCATGATCTTGCCCTGCGGGCTCGCTGGACTGTATCGGTACAGCGACCTTAGGTATCCATACCTTCTTCTTTGATAGTGATGTCTTGAGATGAAGTTTCTCAGCAGAAATATCAGTATGTTGAAGATAAGTATGCTCCCCATGGTGCAGACCGACTACAGTACTGGGTAATTTTTTCATCTTTTCATTTGAAACATTAGGAATATCCTTGTAATGTGTGATCGGTAGAATTCTTGGACCCAATAGTGACTTGGCTGGTTGACGACTTGCAGGTCTAGTGACGGTAGAATTGGTGGTAACTATGGCGGTATCAACTCTACTTCCCAAGAGGAACCAGACAGGAATGCGAGTAGGCAAAGCTTCAATTGATTTCTGAGATCGTTTGGCAGATTTGACATCCTTTAAGATTTCTTTCTTTATGCAAGGGGATACTGCACATCCCACTCGTTTGAGTAGTTCACTAACCGAGCAACCTTCCTTGGCAGCTAGCCTCTTGAAAAACAGCTAGCCTCTTGAAAACACTGACTCAGGTGATAGGAGTGGACATCTTTCTCTCCCCACAATGTCCATGGAGTGATGGTAAAGTAGCGACAATTTTTCAGATAGTCTCAAACCCATTAGTACCCATTAAAGGATGCAATCTATTTCCTTACAAGAGTGGATATGTTTCCAGTAATTTTGACTCATCCTGGTGAGGATCATCCTTAACAGGTATCTCCTTAGGAGCCTAGGCTTTAGCAGTCCTCCGAACCCTCCTTTTGCGGTTCCTCTTTTGAGTTTGGGTTTGCGGCGTAGTGATACAACTAAAATATATAGTGTTTTCAGACACATTTTTATACCTATTTTTGAGATAATTCGCTGTAATGGAAGGTATTTTTGTGTTTTTCTTGCATATACGAATAAAAAGGTGAAAAATACTTAAAGGAGTGAAAAAGGATCAAATTTGGAGCAAAAAGGTGAAAAATGTACAAATGAGTTTTGGCACCTCAGCGCCAGATCCGGCTCTTAAGCGTTGGTTAAACAAACAAGGCCGCACCTAAGCACCAAAGGTCCCGCACTTAAGCGCCATTGGTAGTTACTAGACGAGTAAAGTAGGTTTTTTTACAAATTTTAAAGAGGTTTTTGAGGCACCCATTGGCTTAATAGGTGGTTATAACCACCATGGACGAAAATTATCACGAAAGGATGCATCTCTTTGGGAAACACATCAAATTGGGGCACATTTTGAAGTATTTCTAAGGCACCTCTTGGAAATCTATAAAAGAAAGAAGAGAGGACTTTGAAAAGAGTCTTGAAAATACGTGAGAAAGTTTTGAAAGTTCATCAAATTAGGGGGTTAGTTGGAGAGATTTTCAGGCACCCCTTTTACTTTTATTTTATCCTTTTTGTTAGTTTATTTGAAGTGATTATAAGGAAAAGAGATTCAAAAGAACTTCAAGATTTTGGTGGAGGACTTGAGATAAGTTTTTATCTTTTTGTTTTGAGACTACTTTTGGTTTTAATTGAGATTTGTTGTTAGTTTGATAATGATTTCTTCTCTTAAATTAAAGTGCGGTTTTATTTTCTCCATGGATTCTAAGCAGTTTTCGTTATCTTTCTTCTTAAAATAATAAGTAATTAAGTTTTTGATGGAAGTTGTGGAAAGTATTGATCTTCAATGAAAGAAGAAGTTGTGATGATATAAATCCATGCACTTCATTTACTTCTTGATTTGGCCAATCCATATGTTAAAATTTGTTGTGAGAACATGTAAGAACCGGACTGGTATTGTCTCATTCAACAATTAGAAAGAATCATCAGAGGTTGTATGAATGAGAATGTAGTTCATATGATTGAGTGCAAATAAATAGGAAAATATTCATTGAT
>NW_018228713.1:52284-55894 GCF_001263595.1 Phalaenopsis equestris
CCAATGTTCTTTATAGCAACTCTAGTAAGGGTAAAGAATATTATTGCTCCTATTTAGCACAACACAATTTGCATACTTCTACAACAAAATTCCTATACTTATTTCTGATTCATGATAAGAAGAAAGATATTTTTCTTATTAAGTGCTTTTCATCTACAAAGCTCTAGTTATCTTTTTAAGTTGTTACTGTTTTTTCAAAATATCAAAAATACAAAAAATATTTAAATTTTTATTAGTGCAAAATATATTCGGTTTAAGTAATTGTATTTTTAAAATAGAAAGTTTTCTAAAAGTGCATATTGTATGAATTCCCTATGGGTTCGATATTCAAGTTATAATTAAAAAGTCCTATATTATTTGATAAAGATACATATACTTGCGTAGTACCCCAATATATATAAATTAAAAGTTAAATTCTTAATTTTCTTTGGGATCAAGTTTTCCGTTTTGTTGCAAAGTAAGGAAATATAAGTTAAATATAATCTGAATTATTGTTGTACTTTGCATATTAATAGTATATAGGGATCAAGTTTTTGGCACCATTGCCGGGGAATTGAAAGCAAAATTTCTATTTTTAGAAAGTTTTATTTAAACTTTAAGTATTATATCTTATTTTCTGTGTTTTTTTTAATTTTATTTTATTTTATTTTATGATAGTGTATGCGTAGTTCAGGTTCTGAAGGACTAGTGCCCTACGATTCTGAATTAGAAAGAACTATTAGAAAAATCAGAAAAACAAAAAAAATTATAAATTTTGAAAAATCCAAAAAAGTTATAGAAATGGCAGACCAAAATAATCAAGATGTTGAAATTCATCATGAATTTAAACCTTTAAGAGATTATGCCAACCCTACTATAGATGAACTTCATTGTAGTATTCAAAAACTTACTGTAGTGGATAATTCATTTGAGCTTAAATCTGCTATTATCCAAATGACATCAAATAATCAGTTTGGGGGATCGCTAATTGAAGATCCAAATTTACATTTTGCCAATTTTCTAGAATTGTGCGCTACATTTAAATATGATGGTGTATCAGATGATGCCATAAGACTTAGGTTTTTCCTTTTTTTACTGAGGGATAAGGCTAAGATGTGGTTGAATTCGTTATTACCTGGATCTATAAGAACTTGTGGTGATTTAACACAAAAATTTCTTGCTAACTATTTTCCACCATAAAAAACTGCGAAGCTTAGAAATGATATTACATCTTTTAATCAATTTAAAGGGGAATCTATTTATGAAGCATGGGAAAGGTTTAAAGAACTCTTAAGAAAGTGTCCACACCATGCTATACCAGATTGGTTCAAGCATTTTATAATGGATTCGTTGGATCTCTTAGATCAATTATCGATGTCGTTGCTGGTGTTTCATTGATATCAAAACCATTTCATGATGCTTATGCTTTAATTGAAGAAATGACTACTAATAATTTTTAATGGCTTTTTGAGAGGGTAAATCATAAGAAAGTAGCCAACATTCATGAATCTAATGCATTTACTATGTTATCAAATCAAGTTGCTGCAATTTCAAGGAAGTTAGACCAATTTGGAATGAATTTTTCTCAACTAATTTTCGTGATTGAAAAGAATTTTTTAAGCCAAATTGTAGATTCTCAAGCATCATTAAAAACTTTGAATGCCATAAATAATAAGCAGAATAACCCATATTCAAATTATTATAACCCAGGTTGGAAGAACCATCCGAACTTTAACTGGAATAATAATTCGGGTTGTAACAATCAGTAATGGGGGAACAAACAAGGAAACCCATTGAGAAATTGAAACAACCAAGGGAATAATAATTATAGATCTATTTATCCTCTACGTTTCAATAGTAATACACAGTTTAAGGAGAAGAAGTTTTCTATAGAAGAAGTGGGGTTACAAATGGGAAATCAATTACAAAGTCAAGAAGCTAAAAATAGAAATATTGAGAATCAACTTGGGAAAATACCAAATTCATTAAGTAATAGATCCCAAGGAACACTTCCTAGTAATATTGAATCAAATCCAAAAGATCATAATAAAGAACAAGTAAAAGCCATTCCACTTAGAAGTGAGAGAGAGTTAGAAGGTCGGGTTCAATAGAAATTGAAGTAGAGAGAGAAGAAATTGAAGAATCAAAAGAGGACGCTCCAAAAGATTCTGAGAGACCTATTTCTCCGCTGAAAATTGATTTGAAAAAACCACCACCTCCATTTCCTCAGAGACTTTGTCAGCAAAAGTTGGATAAGCAATTTTCAAAATATCTAGAAATATTTAAGAAGCTTGCAATTAATATTCCATTTGCTGAAGCCTTATAATAAATGCCCAGCTATGTAAAGTTTATGAAGGATATTCTCAACAGAAAAAGAAAGTTTGAAGATAATGTGACTGTTGCACTTACTGAGGAGTGTAGTGCAATAATTCAGAAGAAGCTTCTTGAAAAGCTTAATGATCTTGGTAGCTTTACAATTCCATGTGCAATAAGAGACATCTCTTATGAGAAAGTTTTATGTGATTTAGGTGCAAGCATTAACCTTATGCCATTGCCAATATTTAAAAGATTGGGAATAGGAGAAATAACCCCTACTAATGTAATTCTGCAGTTAGCAGATCGTTCGATAACATACCCTAAAGGAGTTATAGAAGATGTCCTAGTGAAAGTGGATTAATTTATCTTTCCTGTTGATTTCATTATGCTAGATATGGACGAAGATAAAGAGATACCTATCATTTTGGGGAGACCTTTCCTAGCCACACGAAGAGCAATGATAGATGTGCAAAAAAGGGGATTTAACAATGCACGTCAATGATCAAACTGTTACTGTTAACATTTCAAGATAAATGAAATACCCTGTAAAAGTTAAAGATGATGAATGTCTTAGAAGGGATGTTATAAGATATCTAAGTGAATGCTAATTCAAGACTACTTATGAAGAAAAATTTGAAGAAAAAGATTTGGAACACGAGTAAGAAGATGAATTAGACCAATGTCAAGATCATTTTAAGGAAGATTCAAACTATGTTCGAGAAAGTTTTGAAATTCTGGACATGATAGACAACGATAAATCATTTTGTCCATCTATTAAAAAACCTCCAGAACTTAAGTTGAAGTTACTCCTTGATATTTAAAATATGCCTTTTTAGGAGATTCCTCTACTTTACCAGTTATAATTTCCTCAAAATTAACGGTGAAAGAAGAAGAAAGTTTGATGAAAATTTTAAAAAAATTTAAGAAAGCCTTAGATTGACAATAACTGATATTAAAGGAATCAGTCCTTCAATTTGTATGCATAGAATTTATATGGAGGAGAACTGAAAACCTGAGAACTGCAAACTCAGGGCTGATCCACAAAGGAGATTGAATCCTGTTATGAAAGAAGTTGTAAGGAAAGAAATTTAAAGTGGTTAGATGCTGAAACTATTTACCCTATTTCAGATAGTGCATGGGTTAGTCCAATTCATTGCGTTCCTACGAATGGAGGAGTAACTGTAACTATAAATGAACATAATGACTTAATACCTACTAGACAAATTATAGGGTGGTGAATATGCATTGATTATAGAAAATTAAATCTTGCCACTAGGAAAGATCATTTTCCATTACCCTTTCTAGATCAAATGTT
>NW_018228713.1:56002-62056 GCF_001263595.1 Phalaenopsis equestris
AGTCTACTTTTGCTTTTAGAAGTTAGAAGAATGCCCTTTGATTTATGTAGTGCCCTTACCACGTTTCAAAGATGTATGATGACAATTTTTTGTGATTTAATTGAAAAAGGGATTGAAGTTATTATGGATGACTTTTCAGTGTTTGGAACTTCATTTGACTCATGTTTAAAACATTTATCTAAAGTTCTTAAGTGTTGTGAAGAAACAAATTTAGTCCTTAATTAGAAAAAATGCCAATTTATGGTAGCTGGAGGAATTGTATTAGGTCATCAAATATCAAAAAATAGTATGGAAGTTGATCCTCCTAAAATTCAAGTGATCACTAATTTACCTTATCCAACAAATGTAAGGGAATTTAAAAGTGTTTTAGGACATGGAGGGTTCTACAGACGATATATTAAGGACTTTTCAAAGATTGCTAAGCTTTTATTCCATTTGTTGGAGAAAGATGTAATTTTTAATTTTGATGAGGAATGCCTAAAAGCTTTTAAATTATTAAAATAAAAAATAATCACTGCACCAATTATAGTTTCACCAAACTGGGAAAAACCTTTCGACTTAATGTGTGATGCTAGTGATTATGCTATAGGAGCTGTTTTAGGACAAAGATATGATAAATTTTTCAAAGTTATTTACTATGCTAGTAAAACTCTTAATGAAACTCAAATTAATTATACAACAATTGAAAAAGAGTTATTAGCAATAGTATATGCTTTTGATAAATGTAGATCATATTTAATTGGAACTCATTATATAGTGCATACAGATCATTCTGCTATTAAGCATTTAATGAAGAAGAAGGATGCTAAACCTAGACTTATAAGATGGATTCGTCTTTTACAAGAATTTGATTTTGCAATAGTAGATCAGAAGAGGATTGAAAGTCAAATTACTGATCATTTGTCCATGCCTGAATTAAAAAAACTACTCTATTTTGAAAATGAAATTAATGAACAATTTCTAGATGAAAAATTGTTCACTATTAATGAGTGGTGTGTCTCGTGGTATACCGACATTGTGAACTTTATTTTTAGTGATATTATAGCCTATGGAATGACATACCAATAGAAGATGAAATTTATTTCTGAAGTTAAGACTTATTTCTGGGATGACCCATTTTTATATAAACAAGGAAAGGATATGATTATTCAATGATGTGTACCATTAGAAGAAACTTATGAGATTATCCAAAAATGTCATAATTCTGATTTTGGGGGACATTTTGGTGTTGATAAAAAACATAAAAAATTTTACAATCTAGATTTTATTGGTCTACAATTTTTAGAGATGTTAATGCTTATATCAAAACTTGTGATAGATGTCAAAGAATAGGAAATATTTCTAGAAGAAATGAGATGCCCCTCAATTAAATGCTAGAAGTTGAAATATTTTTTTTTGGGGATTAGATTTCATTGGACCATTTATACCATCTTTCAAAAATTTATATATTCTATTAGCAATGGACTACGTATCCAAATGGATAGAAGCTGTTGCTTCACCTCAATGTGATGCTCAAAGTGTTGCAAAATTTTGAAAACAAATATATTTTGTAGATTTGGGATGCCAAGAGTTATCATTGTTGATGGGGGAAGTCATTTCAGAAATGCCATAATGGAGAAGTTACTAAAGAAATATCATATAAATCATAGGATTGCTACTGCTTATCATCCTTAGATAAGTGATTTGCTGAATTATCCAATCGAAGAAATTAAAAAATTATGGAAAAATCTGTGAATCCAACAAAAATGGATTGGTCAGTCATACTTAACTATGATTTGTGGGCTTATAGGACTGCATACAAAACTCATATAGGAATGTCCACATATAGGCTAATATTTGGAAAAACTTGTCACTTACCAGTTGAACTTGAGCATAGGGCATATTGGGCGATTTAAGTGTTCAATTAAAATTTGAAAGATGGTGGTGAGAAAAGATTGTTACAATTAAATGAGCTTGAAGAGATAAAGAATGAATCTTATGAATGTGCCAAAATTTATAAAGAAAAGATTAAGATGTGGCATGATCGAAGGATTCTTAGTAAAAATTTTCAGTCAGGGCAACAAACTTTATTATATAATTCAAGGTTAAGATTATTTCCATGAAAACTTAATTCCAGGTGGATGGGCCCATTTATTGTGATTAAAGTTTATCCTTATAGAGCTGTGGATATTAAAGATCTTAAATCTGAGAAAATATTTAAAGTGAATGGACATAGACTGAAACCTTATTATATATGGGATCAACAAAAGTTTAATGTTGGAATGATGTTGGGTCAACCAGAGTAAGCATTGGTTACGTCGGGCTGACGACGTAAAACCAAGCGCTTTGTGGGAGACAACCCATAAGTATCAGTGTGTTCTTGTTTTTATTGTTGTTTTATGTGTGATTAAGAAAATTGGGGTAGTATTTTTTAGATTATTATATGTTAACATTGATTTTAAGACTTAAATTAGTGATTTGGACATTTGTATTGTGGTAATTTTATGATTGTATTGTGGTGTTTTTATTGTTGTATTTGTGCAAAAATGTGCACTGGCGCTTAAGCGCCAAATCTGGCACTTAAGCGTGACAGTTTAAAAACATGTGCTAAATTAATATTCTAGAAGGAAAAACTATTTAGAAGTTTGCAAAAATGTGTCTTGGCAGTTTCTCAACTTGTCTAGAAGTTATTGGAAGAACTTAGGCCTATAAATAGAATGGTTTAGTGAAGGAATTTCACCAAGATCATTTGTAGCCCTAAAGTCCAAAAGAGAGAGAGATTTTAAGATGATGTCTTCATGGGAGATGGATTTGAAGAAGAAGGAAGAGACCATGAGGAAGAAATTCATTATTAAAAGTGCACAAGAGATGTATAACTATTTCTTAGCCATTAGTGTTGAAGGGATATCAGAGAAAATCAACAAAATTGAAAATAACATGTCTGTACTGGAGACTAAGATATTGGAAATTCATGCACATCTAGAGCATATTGGATGACAATTGAAAATGCAATTTAGTCACACTAGTTATATAGAGGAAGCGAATAAGGAGATGTTTCTTAAGAAAAAGTGGATTGAAGAAGATTGCATCAGAGCACGTCACCACCGTCCGTTTTATCAACTTTATGTTCCGGTTGCCCCATGTTTGACTAAAGAAAGACCTGAATTTGTTCCTTCTAATGAAGAATGGAATTAAGTTCTATGTTTGTCTTTTTGTGATTAAATTTGTTGTCTTTAAGTGTTTTAAGTGTTTAAGACATGTGTTAGTGTTTGTGTTACTTATGTGTTTAATTGTAAATGTGTGTTAAGTGTTTTGTACTTAGAAAAATTTTCTCATCTGAGACTATTTGGAGGAGAATTAAGTGTCAATAGTATTTGTACTTGTTTGTGAATTAATATAAATTTGTTTTTGTGAAAATTTTGTGTTGTTTTAGCCTCGAATTGAAATAGTTATTAAGGAGAATTTTGAGAGAGAGGGGAGTTATAAGAAGTTGAAAATAGTCAATTAAGTGCTATGAGACTATTTATGGGTGGTTTACTTAGGCAAATAGTGTGTTTTACTTAAATTTGAAGATTTCAAAAATAATGCACTAGCACCTAAATGCCACATCTCGCGGTGCGAGCTAACCCGAGAGGCAGGCGCCTAAGTGCCACTTACCCGTGCTTAAGCGTTAGTTCACGAAAATCGGTTCGCGAACGGTTAAAAGTGAAATTTCGGGCCGGAAACCACATTTTTGAAATTTCGGTCCGAAAACATCATTTTTAACACCTCTCCTCGTCTTCTACATCTCAAAATCACAATTTCTAAGGGCTAGAGCACATCTAAAGTGAAGAATTCTTGGTGGAATCAAGTGAAATTTACTAGATCCGAGTTCCTTGAGGTAAGAGCTTTACTTCTATGCAAAAATTTTGGATTTTCACCATGTATTTTGAGTACAATTGGAGAAATTTGAAAATTCACTATTCATGGTGAAAAATGAGGAAAAATATATGGAAATTGCTTGGGAAGTTTAGTTTGTGCTTTCAGAAGTTTATTTTAGTGATTTAAACTTGATTTTTGAAGTTATTTTTGGAATTTATAAAACTTGTAGAATGACACCAAGAATGAAGAGGAGTAAAGGAAAAAGCTCGTTTGATTTGAGCAAATTTGTTAGTTCGAAGGCTCAAGATCGATATAGAGATGCGTTGCAATCACGCAAACTGATTCAGGAGCAATGTTTTAGAAATCCAGGAGGAGACGTGGAAGATTTAATTATTCATCGACAGTGGAAATAATTATGTTGTTTCTCTACTATTGCAGTGATATCTGTTGTGAGGGAGTTCTATGCAAATCTCTCTGAAGCTGAAGACAATCGAGTGATGGTTCGAGGAAAGTTGGTACCTTTTTTGCCAGTGGTAATTAACTTGTTTTATCATTTACCACCCAATACTTTATGTTTTTATGAAAATTATAGTCCTACTGAAGCAGGGTTAGACGGATTATTTCATACTTGACTATTGGGAGACGACTTTGGAATATTACCAATGAGAGGAGAGTAAATTTCCCAACTTCAAAGTTATGTTCACCTTCAAAGGCCTGACACTATTTCATTTATGTTCATCTGCTTCCAACCAATCATCTCAGTGAAGTGACCAGAGAAAGAGCGACGTTGAACTATTGTATTCAAGAGGGAAAGCTCATCAACATTAGAGCATTGATCTATCCGACTATCATCAGTTCTGCTACAGCTGTTACAACTACAGGTCTGGGATTTGCTTCCTTGACCTTTTCTTTATGTGAGCATGCTGGAGTTAAATATGATAGCTGAGAGGAAGTATTATTACCTCTAAAGCCCATTAATAAGGTAAATGTGAAGACTTATTCTAAGCATTCAATTTTTGGCTGGAGAGGAGGATTTTCCAAGAGCTATGGAATGGAATTGTCTGCTGCATCTACCTCTGCTTCTTCTTCATCTAGACCATCTACTTCATGTGCTTCTACATCTAGAGGTGAGTCTACTGAGACTCCGGATCAATTATTACAGAAGATGATAGATAATATCAATTTACCACTGATAAGGTAAAAAAATTTAAAGCATTTTGCAGATCATACTAATAGTTATAATATAATGAAGAGTTATTATGAAGAGAAATTCCACTCATCTTTGGAGAGCCTAATTAGAGGTGACACAGGAGTACAGGAGTGCAATTTCCTCCATATTTCCTCCATATCCTCGATATCCTAATTATGAGCATGCAGAAAATTGGTATAGTGGTGATTCTGAGGATGAGGAGTAGGATTGAGACATTTTTATGTTTGTTTTTGTTATGAACTATGTGATGTGGTACTAGGTACAGGTGTATATGTGTGATGTTTTGGACTAAGTTGTGTTTTGGATTTTTATGTTTTATTGTTATTATGCGTTTGTGGTAGTTAGTACTTTATTTTTAAATTTTAGGGTAGTAACTATAGTTTTGTGTTTAATACTGTGGATTAGTTAGTTTAGAACTTAACTTAATTTCATATCTGTTATAACGTAGAAAATCTTGCTAGCTTAGATCTTAAACTAGAAATTCAGAAACTGCCCTTTATTTTTCTTTTATCATGTATGCAGCTTTGTTTTTATGTTAATATTATGATGTCAGTAGTGTGTATGTTTGCTTTATTTATACCCACTGTGTAGAAGTCTATTGAATCTATAAATTTTAAAATAAAATGAAAATATAGAAGATTTGATAAAAAAATAATTTTACTCCTGTTTTTAGTTTTATACTTGTATCATTAGGGTTTAAAATTCCTATTAGCATGTTATTTTTAAATTTTCATTCCTACTTATATATATCTGATGCTAAATTGTTTACTCTGTTAAAAAATTAAGTTTGGGGGATGAAAAATATTTTAAAAATTGGAATTTTATTTGTTCTCAATGTACTACAAGTGAATTTGATTTGAAAAGTAAAAAAAATGATTATGTATATGAAGTTATATTAGGGAAGTAAAATTTGATTTTAGAAATGAGTAAGAAAATTTAGTTAAATTTTTTAGTAATGAAGAAAAACTTTAAGTTAAAAATTTTTAGTATAGAAAATGATTAAT
>NW_018228713.1:62118-63766 GCF_001263595.1 Phalaenopsis equestris
TTCTTTTATTAAAATAATTTTTAAAACTATTATTATATTTATAAGTAAAAGACTTATATCAAGACTTTGCTTTAGGAAAGGAGAAGTGGAATTCAAAATCATTAAAGGTCTATCCAGATATAGTAATTCTTGCCTTAAAAAGAAAAAGGAAAGAAAAAAAAATAGAAAGAAATGAAAAAGAAAAGAAAAAGAAAAAGAAAAGGAGGAAAAAATTAGGAAGGAGAAGCTTGAGGATTAGTGCCTAATAAAAAATTTGTTGTACATTTGATCTTTTCAAGTATAAGACTTGAGAAACTCTTAAGCTTATAGATGTAATATTGTAAGTAGAATTACTTTTAATGAAAATTTTGAAGTGGAGATAATAAAGAACTAAATTCTAAATTTGAAAAATCTACAATACATTTCTGAATTAGATAGAACTCATATATTCATCTTTCTTAACTTTAAGAATTTCTAAACTTTAAGTTGGTCTCATTTACTGAATATTGTTTTTTAAATTAGACTGCAATATTCTAAATCTAAATTTTAGTAACTCCTAAAGAAACTCATATACATATCATACATATATAGTTTTTAAAGATTGAAGTGCCACTTGAGGACAAGTAACATTTTAAGTTTAGAGGATTTTGATACACCTAAAATATATAGTATTTTTTACACATTTTTATATCTATTTTTGAGATAATGCGCTTTAATGGAAGGTATTTTTGTGTTTTTCTTGCAGATACAAATAAAAAGGTGAAAAATTCTTAAAGGAGTGAAAAAGGATCAATTTTGAAGCAAGAAGGTGAAAAATGTGCAAATAAGTTTTGGTGCCTAAGCGCCAGATCAGGCGCTTAAGCGCCAATTAAATAGAGATGGTCGTGCCTAAGTGCTAGAGGTCCCATGCTTAAGTGCCAGTGGTAGTTACTAGATGAGTAAAGTTGGTTTTTGCAAATTTTGAAGAGGTTTTTGAGACACCCATTGGCTTAATAGGTGGTTATAACCACCATGGACAAAAATTCTCACAAAAGGATGCATCTCTTTGGGAAATACATCGAATTGGAAGACATTTTGAAGAGTTTCCAAGGCACCTCTTGGAAAACTACAAAAGAAAGAAGAGAGACTTTGAAAGGAGTTATGAAAATACTTATAAAGTTTTGAATGTTCATCAGATTGGGGAGTTAGTTGGAGAGATTCTCAAGCACCACTTTTACTTTTATTTTATCCTTTTTGTTGGTTTATTTTGAGTGATAATAAAGAGAAGAGATTCAAAAGAATTTCAATAGTTTGGTGGAGGACTTGAGATAAGTTTTTATCTTTCTATTTTGAGACTACTTTTGGTTTTAATTGAGATTTGTTGTTAGTTTGACAATGAATTCATCTTTTAAATCAAAGTGTGGTTTTATTTTCTCCATGAATTCTCAGTAGTTTTCTTTATCTTTCTTTATAAAATGATAAGTAATTAAGTTTTGGACGGAAGTTGTGGAAAGTATTGATCTTTAATGATGGAAAAAGTTGTGATGATTTAAATCCATGCACTTCATTTACTTCTTGATTTGGCCAATCCAGATGTTAAAATTTATTGTGAGAAAATGTAAGAACCAGGCTTGTATTGTCTCAGTCAACAATTGGAAAGAATCACATGAGGTTGTATGAATGTATGAAT
>NW_018228713.1:63837-64216 GCF_001263595.1 Phalaenopsis equestris
GTTAGAGGACTTTAAAGTGACAGGGGTTAAAGTCCCCAACTTGGTTTATTATTTTAGATTCTGATACGAGATGTTAGCCTCCAGGTGGAGGGAATCAAGGGAACTCTAGAGTGAGAGCTAGTATCTTCCCTGCCTAGTCTGTCTTCAGAACTATTCAAACTTTAAATTAACTAATGTTCTTTATATCAACTCTAGTAAGGGAAAAGAATATTATTGCTCCTATTTGGATCAACACAATTTGTATACTTCCACAATAGAATTCCTATACTTATTACTGATTCATGATAAGAAGAAAGATATTTTTCTTATTAAGTGCTTTTCATCTACAATACTCTAGTTATCTTCCTCTAGTTATCTTTTTAAGTTGTTACTATTTTGT
>NW_018228713.1:64336-79669 GCF_001263595.1 Phalaenopsis equestris
ATGCATATTGTATAACATAATCTTCCATGTGGGTTCGATATTCAGGTGTTAATAAAAAAATCCGATGTTACTTGAAAACAATACGTATAATTGCGTAGTATCCCAATATATATAAATTAAAAGTTAAATTCTTATTTTTCTTCAGGATCAAGTTTTTGGTTTTGTTGCAAAGTAAGGAAATATAAGTGAAATATAATCTAAGTTTTTGTTGTACTTTGCATATTAGCAGTATCTAGGGATCACGTAGTCTTTGAACTTGATCCAATTTCAAATACTGATGGTGAGACAACCAATCCCTCAGTCGGATCTTTAATGATCATAACTTTTTTTCCCTTAGCAGTTGCGGGAACAGCAGGCTTGGTAGTTGCTAGGGCGGCAGCAGTAGTCTTGGCCTTCTTATAAGAAGGAAAGTCTTGAAGACAGTTCAGGTTGAATTCAGCAGACGGCTCCTGAACTTTTGGAGTGGCGACTTTCCGATCTTCATTACCACGAATGGTGCTTTCCTGGAGGATGACCTTGAGATCTTTAAATCCAGCTCTGAACTTAATGGTAGGAGTGACATTGGGGGCTTCATGGCTTGTCAGCAAGTTGCAAGAAAAAGTCAGCATTGGGAAGGCCATTGCATCAACTTTAAATCAGAAAGCTCTAGGTTAGCTATACGACCAAAATCTTATAATCTTAGTGCAAGCACTAAAATTTAACAAAGGTTGATCTGTAGACCGGGTATGTCTTAGTTTTGGGGATTTTAAAATTTTTAGCAAAAAGGTAATTTTAAAGTAGAAAAATTAAAGTAGAAAAATTTAATAGAAAAATTTAATTAATATAAGAAAATTTTAAAGTGCGCGCAACACAACACTATTTAATTTAATTTGAAGAACAACTAATCAAACTCAAAAGGGAGATGTGAAGTTTTTAGGACCCAACGCGGGACTCATTTTTTCACACAATGCCTAGGTGGAACTAGTCCACCAACACACCTATCGGGGGTCCAATCCCACATGAAGATTAAAAAGTCCTTAATGGCCTCATGAACCTCTCTCTTCAAAGGTGATTGAACAGACAATCCTGAAGTCCAAAAGAGTTGATCATAGTTTCCCAAGATAGAAATGGGTAAAGTATGTCAACGGAAGAAGGATAATTTGGTCCATGAGGGACATGAACACATTACCGATGTAAGAAGATAATATTTCTTAATTTAAATGGAGAGAAAAGCTCATACCTAGTGGAGTCGTTAGAAGCTGTCGACACTATTTTGGTTGAAGGAGTTGCCCGTTGGAAGCTGTCGGCCGCAAAAATCAAAATCCCGTTGCCTGCTTTGGAAGGATGTTTAATTTACATATGTATATATAGTTTAGAAAAATATGAAATCAAACTGACCCCATATTTTTCATAATTTAAATGAAAGAGCATTATACCTTAAACCGTGTATCTATCCTGAAGGATGAACACAAGACTTGAGGATGAGACTCGATCAAATAAATTAAGAAATATATGACATCCATTTTGTCTGCGTAACTATTTTATTTGCCGACAATTTCCTCTATCTAATATAAAAGATTAAATAGGGTTTCTATCAAGCTAGGTTCGGTCAAGCTTCCTATAAGGGCAAGCCCCTACAGTTAATTACATCTTAGATAACAGAAGTCACCTAAGAAAACTCTCGATAAAAATTAGAAAATATTTTCTTCAAGGAGTTCAAAAGGATAGAACTTTTCAACTATCTCGAACAAAGAGGTGTGAGAAGGGATCGATTCAAATTTGGAACATTTATTGTAGAATCCAAAGGAGGAAGAACTAGGGGATGTCACATATCTGAAGGAGAACCTCGTTGACTTCCCAACCTATCCTATTGTTTGGCTTCAGTTTTGAGGAGAAATTATTTGAATGTTTTATTCTGCCAATTTTATTTGTTAGGGCTTACATTCATGTGAAACTATCACACAAATAGCCTGGAAGATGTGAGGATTTAGGTCGTGACGAACGACAACCTCAGAATCCTACGACAAGTTAGGACTTATATTGTACAACAGAGCTATAGAAAAGCCTAAAGATAAGGTGAGGATTTATGTTGCTTAAGCAGACAACTTCAAAATCCTATGGCTTGGTTGTTTAATTCTAAGGAAGGAAATTAGTTTAGCTGGGGAAGACAGATTTTGCTGTTGAAGATGGTCGTGCTACCCATCATGCTAGCTCCATGCTCCTTGCTGTGATGAGTTTAAGTTTTCTAGGGTGTTAGGTTATGATGTCAAATCAGGTGGCTCTATAGCTAAAACTTTTTAAATATTACGGGGCATATTAAAGTTGATTAGAGCAACACCGGTTAGGATCCTACGATACCCTCCTTTCGATACCACTAGTTTCTAATGGATTTACTTAGTCCAAATGAACTTACTAAACTCAACTTAATGAGTTCCATACTTTCATTTAGACCGTGGGAAGTCTCGTTAGGGGAAGCCTCGTTAGCAACCTTAGCAACCATAAGTTACCTCATTCGAGGGATTCCCAATCATCTAATAGAGACATTTTAATTTAGTTGCAAATATTATTTGTGATGTTTGTGATTAAATTTTGAGGTTTCTTATATTTTGAATGTTGTGGCGATGAATTTTACCAAGGTTGATTTTAGTTTTGGTTTTAATTTTGTGGCTATCATAGAAGTTTTGGTATTCATGCAGGGTGACATTTTTATTTAACATGAAAGTTTATAAGCATGAATGTACTGTGTGGAAATTATAACAAAAGGATGGTTCTATAAACTATAAAAGCGTACCTAACGAGTCTTCTCGTTCCACCACCTGAAACTAAAAAATGCATGTAAGGGTATTTTATATGGATTGAGAAAAAGAAGGTTCTGGTGATCTATAAAATCCTAAATCATATCTTGGTGAGCACCTATTAGTTTGATTAAAGATAATTTTCATTAAGCAAAATATATTAGGTTTAGTAGACCTCCGAGGTATCCAACAAGTCTGGAGAAAGAAGCAGGTCCATGCTTCCCTCTTACCGCCTGGTGAAAAGCCTTGAACTCATTAAAACTTATTACATTTCTTAATAATTCATCCTGTAAATATCTTTAATGCTAAATGAACATTGATGTTTCAATTATTCCTAAGAGCAAGGTAATTAACATTTATCACTTAATTTGAAAATTATTTGGTTAAAGTCCCTTAAATGGGCAAGTTAATGTTATTGAGACATTTAGTCAATTTTAGTTCTAGTTTGGGCATGTAGTGTTTCAAAGTTTTTCAACGTTTTATTCACTTTTCTAGAATTCATTTAACAAAATTTGATTTAGCTTAGATCACTGCTAAGCCCTTAAAGTCCTAGTGAATGTCTTAATCATTTTGAAGGAGATTTCTAAGTGATAATAATTCATCATCAAGACTTTTGAATGCTATTTGAACATCCAAAATGGGGTATTAAATTAACGAGTTATTAACACCCAACAACATATCCCTAAGTCTATCACACAAATTTTGATGAATTAGGAAAGTTACATATTTATCTTTTAATTGGAAAAAATGAGATTGGTTTCTACCAATTAATCCCTTGTGTTTTAATCACCCAAATATGTTAATTAAGATCAAATGTTGCCCTTTTCCCTTTCTTGAAGTAAGCTTAAATGTTAATTAAGGCTAACTTTCAAAAATTACACTTTTTCCCTTAAGGCTCCATCACTTCATAATTCATCAAATTTAATTCAAATGACTTTGGAATTTTCATCCCACCTCACTCATGGGTCAATTAAGACATGAGAGGAGAAAATGTGATTTTTCAAAATTTAATTTAATTTATATATTTATTTATATGCAAGAATAGGATTTTTCAAAGAAAATTCTACAACTTGACCAAGGTAAAGCCAACTCCTTTGAAATTTTTACTGAAGGTAGACCTACACTAGAGAACCTCTTGGATTTTTTGAGTTTTATTTGAATTATTAGAATTATTTTAAATTTTGGAGTGTTAATTAATTATTAAATGTTTTAAAGGTGTAAAATTAAGTTTTACATTTTTATTAAATCTCTCTAAGGTTAAGAAACCCAGAGAAACAAATTTTACATTTTTTTTATTTTTCTTTGAATTATTAGAATTATTTAAGTGAAAATCCATTTTTTATCCTTTAAAATTTTTTTTAAGCTTTAAAATTCAATATCTTCACTTAGAAAATTAGAAAAAATATTTTAATTATTCATAAGTGCTTAAGAAACAATTTAGAATATTTCAATGAAGTTTATCATTTTTGTGATTTTTAATAATTTTTAATTATTGAAATATTTAAAATAGACTTAAAAATGATGTTTTTATTTTATTTACAATTTTATTTTTAGAAAATTCTTCTGAGCACAGAGTACTCCCAAAACCAATTTTTATAATTTTTTGAGTTGCATTTTAATTATTAAAAATCATTTTAATGTAAAAAATGTCATTTAACTTAGAAAATCAATTTGATTTATCAAATAAGCTCCAAATATTTTAAATTTTTATGGGGAGCTCTTTGAACTGAAAATTGCAGTGGGGATTAAAAATCAAGTTATTTAGATGTTTGTGTTTTCCAAAAATAACTTTCTTTGCATTTTAAGGATTGTGGAAATTAGGTATGCTCTTAATGATTTAGATCATGAAAAATTTTTCAAAGGGTTCCTGGTCATCGAAAACCTTTCAAAATTTTTTTGGATTTTCCTAAACAACATGCTAATTATCATGATTAATTTATGCAAATAATAGATATAAAATTTAATAAAATAGATCTCTGTCTAGGGGTCTCCTCTCACTTTAAAAAAATCAGGGAATGTCCTTTAAAACAGAGGTAACAACATGCCAAAATATCAAGCCATGGTGAAATGTCTATATGCATGGAGAATTAAAAGACTCAAAATAACATTTAATTATTTAAAATAAAATATGCGTCAAATAAACTTTAAACCATTTCCACGTTGTTCTCCTCTATTCACTCAACACCAGGATATTTTTGTTTTATTTTTGTAATTTTTTTACACCAAGATATGAATTATTAAAGTTAGGGAGAATATTCTGAATTATTTAAATCCTTATTTTTCTATTAAAACTTGGCACCACCTCATCCTAGGCAGCTTTGAACGGCAACGCGACGCGCTCCCATTCATTGTGCTTTCCAACCTAGCGTGCCACGCGGCCCGCGGTTCACGTATCAAGAGTTCATCTAGTTAGATCTCGCTCGTTGATGAGATAAGCACACGATCGGACGGCTCCCTATCATCGTCCCTAAATAGCTAACTCAAGAACCATCCACACTCAAACCTTAGGATCTCCCTCTAGACTCAACCAAATCTCATGAGGTTTGTTCCTATAACTTCATCTACTCAAGACAAACCTATCTATATGGATTATATGGTATGAAACATAGTAAATATGTATTGAGAGTGAAAAAAGGCATTGATTAGGGTTGGAGTTCAATACCTTCGTCTGAGAGGGTCAATTTGGCTTAAAGTGGGTTTGAGTTAGGCTAGCCATGACTTTGAGCCCAATTAATTGATTATCATTGTGTATATGATTGTAATGATGATTTTTGGTGAAAGATTTAGGTAATGATTTTGAGTTCAATTGGGGGTTCAATTTGGTCACTTTGGGCATGTCGGGCTAGACTTGAATCTAGATTGGGGTAGGTCTGGGCTAAGTCTAAATTGATTGTTGAAAATGGTCAATAAGAATGTGATGAAGAGTTTTCAACATAAATATGGTGCCAATTTTGGGGCTAAGGCATTCAATTTGGTGGAATTTGGAGACATAGCTAATTTAGGGCAAAATTGGGGAAGGGCAAAATTGGGGATTTGGGATTTTTTGATTTGGGTTGAAATTAAATGAAATTGAGGCCTCAATAAAGCCAATTGAAAGTCAGGTTTGATGTGTAGGAATTCTATGAAGAGTTCAGGATTCAAATTGAGGCCAATTGAGTAGGCTATAGGGTTCAATTTGGTGGAACCAAGTCATGTAGCCAACATTCGGGGTTTCACCTAGATCAAAATTGGGCTCAAAGCATGGGCCAATTGAGCTTGGATTTGCTTTAAACTGATCATATGGAAGGTAAATTTGAGTTTAGGATTGAAATTGGGGGAAACTGAGACCAAATTGAAGGGAATTTGAGGTAAATTTAGGGAAACTTAGACTTTTAAATGCAATTTGGGGGTTTTGGTCAAAATGGTCAAATTGGCCAAATTGGGTCCAATTGAGGGGTCCAAATAAGTTTTGGAAAAATTTGGAGTGATTTTGGAGGTTTTCAAAAAGTTCGGGGTGTTAAGGGTATTTTTGTAATTTTGGCAATTTTAGGGGTATTTTGGTAAATTTTGAATTTTGGGTAGTATTTGGTATTTTGGATATCTTCAAAAAGTTTAAAATGATTTTTAAACAATTTTGGGTATTTTGGATGAATTTTGGAAATTTGGCCAAATTTAGGTTTCCAAGGATATTTAGGTAATTTAGGGGAGTTTAGGGGCAAAAGACTAAGTTGAATATTTTAGGTGGAATTGGGGAGCTAACCACCATAAATGAGCTATGGACTAATGGAAACACCATTTGGGTCCTCCATGCATTGGTCTTATTTAAACCCTAGTCTGGGGCTAGTAGGTTTAGGGGATCATCTACATGAGTCTCCCAAAGGATCAATGGACCAAAGTCAAAAAATTCTAGGTTAGGGTTGTGAGTAATTCTGGGTGAGAGTGAGTGAAAGTGAGTGCCTTAGCCTTAGACCAACACCCAGAGTCAACCCTAAGGGCAAGCAGTCCTATGGGAACTCAATTTGAGCTCCCCTATAATGACCCTACCTACTAAGTGCTAGAGGTTATGAAAAATATGTGGAGCTTCAAGTTGAGCAAGAAGGAGTTTAAAATTTCTAATGATGAGGGTTTCTTTTCTAGTTTTCTAGGAATAGTCAACAAGAAAGTAATATGGCTAGATCTTAGGCTACTATAGAGGAAAAACTAAACCTCAACTAAAAGTGAGGTCAACAAATGGACCTCAATAGGTGTGGTGTGTTGAACAAACACACCGCGCGTATTGGTGTTGACCGAAGAGACTACTAATACAAACTTCTAAGTCAATAGTTCTAGAAGGAGGTGTAGAATTGTGTGTGCAATTTATTTCCACTGGAAAATTAGCAAGTGAATATTTGATCGAAATCAGGGAGTCAAAACTCTCACTGGGGATTGGAGAGCAGGTTCAAAATTATCAAGTTTTAGGTGTTTTCAAAGGATGGGACTTAGTATGTAAGTGCTGACCCCATGGTGGGAATTGAAATTTAGGTATTAATTTAAGAAGAGGGTCGGAAGTTAGGGACCGACCTCAAATGGAAAGGAATCATAAGTTAAGGACTGATTCCAAAATGAGAATTGAAAGTTAAGGATCAATCTCAAGAGAGACTCGGAAGTTAAAGACATACCTCAAAAGGAAAGGAATCAGAAGTTAAGGACTGATTCCAAAATGAGAATTAAAAGTTAAGGATCAATCTCAGAAGAGAGTTGGAGGTTAAGGACCGACCTCAAAAGGAAAGGAATCAGAAGTTAAGGACTGATTCCAAAATGAGAATTGAAATTTAAGCATCAATCTCAAGAGAGAGTCATAAGTGAAAAACCGACCTCAAAAGGAAAGGAATCAGAAGTTAAAGGCTGATTCCAAAATGAGAATTGAAGAGAATTGAAAAATGAGAATTGAAAGTTAAGGATCAATCTCAGGAGAGAGTCAGAAGTTAAGGACCGACTTTGAAAGGAAGGAATCAGAAGTTAAGGACTGAATCCAAAATGAGAATTTAAAGTTATTGATCAATCTCAAAAGAGAGAGTCAGAAGGTGAGGACCGACCTCGTAAAGGAGGGGGAAAGGAATTAGAAGTTAAGGAATGATTCTAAAATGAGAATTAAAAGTTAAGGATCAGTCTGAAGAGAGAGAGAGAGTCAGAAGTTAAGGACCAACCTTGAAAGGAATGGAATCAGAAGTTAAGGACTGATTCCAAAATGAGAATTGAAAGTTAAGGATCAATCTCAAGAGAGAGTCGAAAGTTAAGGACCGATCTTAAAAGGAGGGAATCAGAAGTTAAGAATTGATTTGAATAATGAGAATTGAAAGTTAAGGATCAATCTAAAAAAGAGGATCGAAAGTTAGGGACCAACCTCGAAAGGAAAGGAATCAGAAGTGAATCAGAAGTTAAGTTAAGGGATGATTCTAAAATGAGAATTGAATGTTAGGGATCAATCTCAAAAGAGAGTTAGAAGTTAAGTACCAACCTTGAAACGAATGAAATTAGAAGTTAAGGACTAATTCCAAAATGAAAATTGAAAGTTAAGGATCAATCTCAGAAGAGAGAGTCAGAAGTTAAGTACAAACCTTGAAAGAAAAGGAATCAGAAGTTAAGGACTGATTCCTAAATGAGAATTGAAAGTTATAAAGAGTTCGTGGTGCTGAACCTATAGATATGTGTCCTGTGAAAAAGGCTGACATTGTTGTGGAAAATGTGTAAAATTTTATGAGGTTTTGTGTAGAATGTGAAATTTCATAAGGATTAAGGATTAATGTAGACAAGGATAGTCGTGCTGCTCGAGCAAAGAGTAAGAGACCTCGAAATCGAGAGAATCGACTCAACAGATTTGTTTTCTTTTCTTGTTGTTTTTATCATGTTTAATTTTTGAATATGTTTTCCAAATTTAATTTTAGTTGGTTGATTTTTTTAAAATAGAGTTGTTTTGTTGTTTGTTTGTTTGTTATTTTTATTTAAGTTTTGTTATCGTTAAGTTTTGTTATCGTTAAGTTTTTTTTTTTTTTTTTTTTGTTGTTTTGTTCTTTGTTCGTTGTGATCTCGAACCAACGTATGGTTCGTGGCTTTTATCCGTCACACCAGAAGGGCAATTGAAGAAATAGAAAAATTTCTGAAAGAAACTTCATTAATCTGCTCCAATAAATGTTACAGATTGAGTGAAGGCCAACGCCTAAAAAAAAGTACAATATGCTAACTACATCAAAGTATATCCAAAAATGCTCCATGCCAAGTACATATCATAGGCTGAGCATGTCTGATAGATATCATATTTGCTATATTGAAATGCAATTAAACGGAAAGTAATCCTCTGAATGTCTATCCCCGGTGTGGCAAGCTCCTGATCGAGCAGGCCTTCTAAGTCACGCTTCAGGACAAGAGTTCCCTTTGCTTGTACTTAGAGGTGCAACCCTCACATAGCGCGTACGACAGTACTTCTTCCAACTCAGGATCTGGTTGAAATCCACATGTCATTTTGTTGTTATCCATTCGTTGAAAGGTCAGTGACACCCTACGGTGTCGTACCCCGGAATACAGTGTTTGGCGACGTCTGCTCCGTTCCCTTTAAGAACTAGCACTGAACCAACAGGTAGCAGAATTTCCACAAACCGTCTGAATTCACCAGGGCCAATGACATCTATTTCTTTTTTAAATAGAATATTTCTTTTACTCATGAATGAGACCGTGCAGAAAGGTCTCACTCTCAGAAAGGTCTCACAAAGTCATGATGGTCAATGTGCGGAGGTATGCAGTCTCCTTCATCATTTTTGTTGATAATACAGCTGTTAAGAATACGACTAGCTGGTACTATGCTCCATCAGACCATTTTTTTAATCATCCATTTTATCATTGGAGGTAATTGGTCCACCTGATCGTGTTTCAGAACCCCAAGAGGCTTTTCTTGTCTATAATTAGTGAAGTTGTAACAGTAGCCGCACTGTATAGTGATCCCCCCTTTCCTCACATCCACTTTCTCGGCTCAAAATAGGTTCTTTCCATAAGAAGGCCTGCTAAGGCCTGCTCGGCATCTATCTCTCAGGTCAAAAATGCAGTTGAGAATGTTTCGTTCATCACTTTCTCAGAAGACCCTGGTGTATAGCTCCAATCCTTCTAATATGTTGATGAACCTACCTTGCACTTCTTCATAGAATTCGAAGTCCTTTTTGCTTGCCTTGCTCATCTTGTAGTATTCTGTGGTACTGTACTTATTCTGTGGTACTGATGATCGGTGGTTGTTGGGGATGTTCTCTCATTTCAATGTCGACATGAATCCAGGCTGGTGTTGTCTCTGTCTACAGCGGAATGTATGACTCTACGTCTGACGGGATATATGGCTCTGTACCCAATGAGACATATGGTTCTGCATCCTTTAGGTAATCAACGATCTGAAATCCATCATCGGAGGATATGTATTCCTCTAAAGTGAGGTAGCGCTCTAGGTGGAGAACATTGCAGTCTGGGCACTCCACAAATGCCTCTGTGGCTGACGTGTGCTGGTATCTCAGCGTTGTAGGTCGGCCAACCCGTACAAAGAACATCTAAAGTTGGTAGTATTTCTGGCTCTACAATAGATACTGACTCATTGCCTGTAGCAGACAGGTTGGAAGAGGTCTCTCTCATGCTCGAATCATAGATTTCCCCTTTAGTAGATACTGACTCATTGCCTGTAGCAGACAGGCTGGAAGAGGTCTCTCTCATGCTCGAATCATAGATTTCCCCTTTAGGGATAGGGGTGAGCAAGTTCTCTGCCTCTTTCTGGCGTCTCCTCTCCTCACGTAGGAAAGCCCTATGTTTTCGGCGGCTAGCATTTCTGCGTTGAGTCCTCCATAGTGATGCATCTGGAAGTCTTTCATTATCGGCATCGACTAGGCCTCCAGTCGGCTTAGCTATCATGGACGGTAGGCGGCTGGGCCCCTCCACCAAGTCCTTTAGGTCTTTTTGTACAATCACATTTTTCCCCTTTAGTGAGAAACTATCTCTGGTGCCAAACCTTAGCAGTGAGAGTAGCCCTTCTTTCTCTTGATGGATGACCACATCCATCATAGGACACTCATAGTCCATGTCGACTTGACTAAAGTTCATGTCAAAGTCTATGGTATCGCTCAGTGGTGCCCTTTCTTTGTTGAGTGCGAGGTTCCAGCCATCTTTAAGAGAAAAGATCAGCCTCTGGCCTGACATCTGGCCTGACATTTCTTCTGGCCTGACATTTCTCAAGAGATGACAGGAAAAATATTAGTGAACTGAAACTTGGCATGAATAAGAATAAAACAAAGTGTTTATCAAAGAAAATTTTAGTTTTATTTAGGTGAGAAAATTGTTTATTTATGTGTGTATTTCATTTTATTTAGTAGAATATTAAGTTTAAAAAGAGAAAATTAAAGTGAGTAATCTCAAAAATTTTCATTATGTTGAGGTTAATCTTATTACAAAATTTTGGACCCGGTCACAGACATTTGGCCAAATAGATAAACCCAGAACAACCAAAATTTTAAAATTTCAAATCTAGTGATGTCAAGAAATGTTAGGTTGCATAATATGACTTCAGGTATCATTCATTGATCGACAACATGGGTCTTTCTCCACGGAAATCTACTAACTGGTAGGCTTCTCTTACGTAGACCTTTTCAACGAGAAATGGTCCCTCCCAAGTTGGCTCCAATTTTCCACATATCTTACGGTGTGCAGGAATGGGCCTTTTGAGCACAAGGACAAGGTCACTAACTTTGAATGGCCTTGGTCAGACCAATTTGTCAAGAGATTTTATCATCTTTTCTTGGTAAAGTTTCAAATGTTGTTGTGCTTCAAGTCATTTTCCCTCAAGACTCTCTAGTTCTTCAAGTCTGAGTTTAATAATTTCTTTCATTGTAAGTTGGTTGGCGATAGCGACTCTGAGAGATGACATCTGAACTCTAATGGTAGTATGACTGAGGACCCGTACATGAGCATGCAGGGTGTGCACTGAGTGGGAGTCCTGAACATTGTACGGTAAGCCCAGAAAGCTTCTAGTAACTTGTTGTGGCAATCTCTTTTATTTTCGACCAGTATTTTCTTTAAAATTTATACCAACATTTTGTTAAAGGCTTCAGCTAGGCCATTTGCTCTGGGATAGTAAATTTTAGAATATCTCCAGTCTATCCCATGTCATTTGACAAAATTGTTGATTTTGGTGCTTTTAAAAGCTGTCCCATTGTCGGAAATTATTCATCACGGCACTCTGAAACGGTAGATGATTTGGCTTTTGAAGAATTGAAGGACGTGTTGTGACGTAACCTCTCATAACGGTACTGCCTTTGCCCATTTGGAGAAGTAATCCGTAGATATGTAGGAACAAGTATAAATTTGTGTTCTTTGGAGAATGAAGGGTCTATCAGACCTATTATGTCCATGCCCCAACACTCGAATGGCCACGAGGAGACAGTTTGTGTAGCACATTCAAAGGTTGGAGTAAGACCACCCCATGCGCTTGATAAAGTTGAGACCTTTTAGATTTTGGCTGTATCCATGCAGTCGGACATCATTACTGACTAATAATATCCGAGTCTTTTGATCTTCAATTTCATCTTCGTCCCTGACTGGTGAGTGTTGACCTCATTTTTAGTTGAGGTTTAGTTTTTCCTCTTTAGTAGCCTAAGGTCTAGCCATAGGACTTTTCATGTTGATTATTCTTAGAAAACTAGACATAGAACCCTCAGCACTAGAAATTCCAAACCCTTCTCCACTCAACTTGAAGTTCCACATGTTGCTCTCAACCTCTAGCACTTAGTAGGTGGGGTCACTATGGGGGAAACTCAAGATGAGTCACCCTTAGGATTGCTGGACCTTAGGGTTGACCTGAACTCAAATATCTAGCCTAGATCCCTTGATTTTTTGGGATACTCATGTAGATGGTCCCCTAAACCTACTAGCCCTAGGGATATGGTTTGGCTAAGACCACTATGTAGAGGACCCAAAATGGGGTTCTCATTGGTCCATGGCTTAATGGTGATGTTTGGTACCTCAAATCTACCAAAATACCCATCTTGCCCTTTTACCCCTAAAGCAACCCCAAATTACCAAAATACCCCTCTTGGACCCAAAATCCCAAAAATTTCAAAAATTCCTAGAAAATCCTAATAAATTATAAATATTTCCAATTTCATTTCTCTCAACTACCACATGACCCAATTTGGCCAATTTGACTATCTTTAACCAAAATCCCTAAACTGTCGTTTAAAGACCCAAATTTCCCTAAATCCAACTCAAATGTCCACGAATTTGATCTTAATTGACTCTAATTCCAATCCTAAACTCAAATTAACTTTTGATATGACCAAAATAAACCAAATCCAAGCTCAATTGGTCCATGATTTGAGCCCAATTTTGATTTGGGTCAAAACCCTAATTTTGACCATATGACTTAATCTCACCAAATTGAACCCATGGCCTAGTAGATTGGCCCCAATGGATGTTGAAAAATATTGATAACATTCATATACATCAAAATCAACCATAAATTGACCTTGGTGAAGTTTCAAATCCATTTGATTTTGGCCTAAATCCAAAATTCCCAAATTTAGCCCCAAATTGGCTACGTCCCTAAATTTCACCCAATTGATTGCCTTAACCTCCAAATTGGCATCCAATTCATGTTGAAAGCTTTTCATGAGGTCCCTATTAACTATTGAAAATAATCAATTTGGACTTAGCCCAAGGCTAACCAAAGCCAGTCCCAAGCCTAGCCCAACATGACCAAATTGATTAAAGTTCAAAATTCCTTCAAATTGACCCCCCAATTGGACTCAAAACCAGTTCCATCTTTCACCAAAGTTGTTCTCTATGATCATATACACAAAATGAAATAGTCAATTGGGCCAATTGACATGGCTAGTCTAACCCAAACCCAAGTTTTGGTTATTTTCACCCCCTTGGACCCCGTACACTAAATGTGACCTAACCACCCTAAGGCCACCAAATTAACTCCACCACAGCCATTAGTTGGACTTACCCAAAATTAACCCCCAAATAGCCATTAGTTGGACTTAGTGACCACTAAAAACACCATGAAATCACCTAAATCAAGCCATGGACCAAAGGTCCCCAAAATTAATGGATCTTATTTCCAAAAATGCACATGCTTAAGATATCTTTGCCAAATCCAAGCACATTTGCATTAAATTGCTGGGATGGATTCCTCTGGGTTCCCTGAGCTCCTAGCCACCTCCTCTTGGCCGGTCGGCCAACCTAGTGGCCGGAAAAGCCCAAAACCGAGAGCCACCCCCATGGCACCTCACCCAAATCAAACTTAGAGGACAACTCATCCAAATCAAATTGAAGAGCTCCTCTGCCCTCCACCTAAGGACCATAATGCACCCATTTTTATAAAAACGCACCTCCCACGGCCATGGGAGGTGTGTTGAAACTTCCTTAGAAACTTCACCCACACCTTCACAACAGTGAAAGAAGCTAAAGCCCCATCAAATTACCCACTAAAATAGCCTCCACCACAGCTCTAGACGAACACCTGAAATAGAGATTGGTCGAATTCATACCTAAGCCTTACACCAAGACCAGGGACTCAATCCCTAGCCTCCTTAGACCCTAACAAACATACCGAGCCCCTCTGATTGATGCTTCACTTATTAGAGCAAAGGTATAAAACTTCTCCTCCTCCCGAGCTCATTTCGATTCTCCATTTACTTAGGCTTGATTTCATGGTACATTAACCGTATGGATGTGTTAGTCTCACTTAGACGAGTTCATAGGATCAAACTCGAAGTGATTTGGTTGAGTCTAGGCTAAGATCTTAGGGTTTTAGTGTGGATTGTCACGGGATCATTCTATCGGAGACGATGACGGGGAGCCATTTGATCAAGCGTGTATCAAATGGACGGAGGAGATTGAGTAGGATAGGGCTTCGAGACATACACAGCGGTCCGAGTCAGCAAGCTACGTGGACGGCGACATCCAACCAGAGCGCGCCACGCATGCCTTCGGAGCCGTCGTAGGTTGAGGTGGCACGCGCGGTTTAAATAGATAAATAGGGCTTTTTCTTATTTGTTTAAATACCCTTAACCTAGAAAATTCATAACTTTGTGTAGAAAAATCACAAAAATAAAATAAAAGTACCCTCATGCTCAGAGAACAGAGGAGAACAATGTGAAATAAATTTCAAGTCCATTTGATGCATATTTTGTTTTTAATAAATTAAAAACTATTTTAAATCATTTGATTCTCCATGCATAATGGCACATCACCTTGGCTTGGAATTTTGACATATCGTACTCTCTACTAGGGGGTATTCTCTGATTTTTCCAAAGTCAGGGGAGCTTCCTATACAGAGACCCATATTTTTCAAGTTATTTCAAATTATTTCTTTAAGATAATCATGAAAATTAGCATATTGATTATAAATTCCTAAGAAAATTTTGGAAGGTCCACCATGACTAGAGAAACCTTTAGAAATAATTTCATGGGTTAAGTCATTTAAAATATCCTTAAATTTTATAAATACTAAATCACTAAGATAATTAATTTTGGAAAATATAAACATTTAAATGACTTGATTTTTGATCTCCAC
>NW_018228713.1:79915-80527 GCF_001263595.1 Phalaenopsis equestris
TGAAAAAATAATAAAACTCATGAAAATATTCTAAATTCCATCACACAAATATGAAAGATAACTAAAGGAAATAAAATACATAATATCTAAAACAATCATTTATCCATAAAAGAGCCCAGATATTTCACTCGGTATTGTGGTTCCAACTTCATGAAGAACTGTCTTATGATTGGGTCTCGTAAGACCTTAACGAATTTTATGTAAACATCATCGCTAAAGTTTGCTCCTCTTAGTTCTCACACCTTAGAGAGATTTTTCAAAAATACAAAACTTAATTTTCACCACCTAAAATATTTTATTTTTATTAAATAGCCCAGGACTTAAAATAATTCTAATAAATCACAGAGAATTCAAAAAATCATGACAGTTGATCCAAAGGCTTACCTAGTCTAGGTCTATTTCTAGTAAATATTTCAAGGGATTAGAATTTACCTTAGTCAAGTTAGGAATTTTCTTTGAAAAATCCTATTTTTGCATAAAAATAATTATATAAATTAAATTAAATTTTGAAAAATCACATTTTCTCCTCTGATGTCTCAATTGACCCATGAATGAGGTAGGATAAAAATTTCAAAGTCATTTAAATTGAATTTGACAAATTATGAAGTGTTA
>NW_018228713.1:80762-82279 GCF_001263595.1 Phalaenopsis equestris
CAATAATTAATCAATTTAATACCCCTATCTTAATTTTCAAATAAAATCCAAATCATGAATCATGACCACTTAAAGCTTAACCCCTTTCAAAACTAATTAAGACCCTCACCTAGGCCTTAAGGGCTTAGTGGTGACTTAGGCTAAATAAAAAAATTGATTAAACAAGGATTAGAAAAATAAACATGATTAAATGAAATATCCTTGAAATACCACTAAGCCCAATTAGGATTAAAAATTTGGCTAAGTGTTCGAATTACACTGGCTTGCCTCTTTAAGGGTTTTCACCCACATAATTTTCAAATTAAATCACAAGTGACAATTACCTCTTTCTTATGGATAATTAAGACATCAATGTTCACTGAGCATTAGAAGTATTCACAGGATGAACCATTAAGCAACATAAGTTCAAATGGACTCGAGGCTTTTCACCAGTTGGTGAGAGGGAGGCATGGACCTGCTTCCCCCTCCTAACTTGTTGGATACCTCAGAGGCCTATTAAACTTAATATGCTTCGCTCAATGAAATTATCCTTAATTAAACTTGTAAGGACTCACCAAAGTATGACATAGGGTTAGGAAAATCACCAAAACTTACTTTTCCTACTCTTCATAAACTGCCTTAACATGCATTTTAAGTTTCAGGTGGTGGAACGAGAAGACTTGCCAGGTACACTTTTACAGTTTGTCAGCGTTGTCCTTCTTGTACTTTCATACTGTACTTTTATACCTGCAAATTTGATGCTAAACAAAGATGTCACCCTGCATGAAAACTAAAACCATCAGGATAGCCACATAACCATAACCATAACCAAAACCAAAATTAAAAATTTAATCACAAACATCATAAAACAAAAATTAAAACTGAATTAAATTATCTTTATCGAATGATCGAGAATCCCTCAGATGAGGTAACCTAAGGTTGCTAATGAGATTTCCCACGGTCTAAGTGAAAGTATGGAACTCATTAAATTGAGTTTAGTAAATTTATTTGGACTAAGTGAATCCGAAAGAAAATAGTGTTACCGAAACTAGGGAACCGTAGAATCCTAATCGATGTCACTCTAATCAACCTCAATATGCCCCATAATATTTAAATAACCATGAGCCTTAGGGCATTTGATTTGACATCATGACTTGACATATTAGAAAACTTAAACTCGCCACAATGAGTAGCTTGGAGCTATCATTGTGGGCATCACGACCATCTTCAACAACAAAACATGTCTACATCAGCTAAACCATTCCTTAGAATTAAACAAAGCCATAGAATTTTGAGGTTGTCCGCCTAGTGCGACATAAATCCTCAATCTTACATTTAAGCTTTTGTATAGATCTACTACATAATATAAACCCTAACTTGTTTTAGGATTTCGAGGTTGTCGTTCGTTACGACCTAAATTCTCATATCTTCCAAGATATTTGTGTGATTGTCTCATACAAATGTAAGAACTAAATAATAAAATTTACAGGATGAAATACTTAAATATTTCTCCTCAAAATTACATAAAGCCACACAGT